>NW_015505482.1:87355-102154 GCF_001515645.1 Sinocyclocheilus grahami | reverse complement strand
TTTTTTCTGGTTTTAAGCATAAACTCACTTACGTTTGTTATATGTTTTCAGAAAATAAGTCATGATATCTAAGTAAATGTATCTTAATTTAAGAGTGTTTAAATATTTGTACTGGAACTCAAGACTCTCTCTCTGTATATATATACATATACATATATAATTTTTTGCAGTGAACCCATGAAACACTGGCAGTCATTGGACATTTGAATGTGATCTGTATCTTAAAGGAACAGTTCACCCCAAAATAAAAGTGCTGTCATCATTTACTCACCCTTATGTCGTTTCAAACCTGTTTGACTTGCGTGAAACCTAAAAAGATATTTTTTAAGTATTTTTTGTCTATACAATTGAAGTTAGAGGGGTTTACAAACAACATTGGACTCCATTGGCTTTCATTGTATGGACAAAATTACCAGACAGAAATACTAGAGATAATATCAAAATATCTCCTTTTGCAATCCACAAAATAAAAAAGTCATACAGGCATGAAACAACATGAAGAATGATTGGGATTTTTGGGTACACTATCCTTTTAAGGTATGTACATAAAGAAATATTTAAAAATGCATTTTTTTTTTTTTACATTTGTTATTTTGGGGTCAAATTATTCCTTAAAAATGAAACTCTAATTCCAACCCAAGCTGGTAGCTTTCAAGGTATGGGAATTAAATCATGTTTAAGCATTCATCAGATCATCCAAAACTGGCAATCAAAATGTAGCTCCCAAAAAAATTTAGCAGTTTAACCATTAATGGATGGGAAACAAAGAAACAATTTGGCAGGTGTGTAATTGCCAAATGATCGAATTCATCAAAATATATTGTCCAATCACAGCTCAGAGCAGCTTTGTCTTCTCTTTCCCAGTGGTCAGAAAGGAAAGAGCGTCCCCCTCATGATCATAACTTTCACTAAGTGCCAATGAGAAGAACAAGAGGGAAAAAATATAATTGCACTAACTTGTACTGCACAAAACGTATATTTTTATATACCGTTTTTTTACGCAGAAATTGAAGTTTTTAAAAAGCAAGTGCTGAATGGTTGTCTGGCGACCGACCGCCGTGGTTCTCTCATCGGGTCAGGGATGGGGTCTTTTTTATTTTTTACTGACCCTGCTACTATAAGCTTACGTGGCGGTACTTTGCGGCGGCTGGTTGGCAGCATGTGACGTCTGTCATGTGACTGCAGGTGACTTATCATTCAGGCTTGATTTAAAATAAAGATCGTTTCCTATGTTCAACATTGCGTTTTTCTTCATAGGAAAAGAGTCATGGGAAGATTGGGATTTTAGGCGTCAAAAATCAGGCAGTGATGCTTTAAATACGTTCATCAATTTTCATGGCTTTGATATGATATAAAATCCATACGAGAATGCCTTTTTGTTGTTAAATGTCACTGTAGTGAATATAACGTGTATATATTCATTGTATATTTTGGGCTTTTTTTGGGAAACGGGGGAAAAGAAGCATCAACGCATGTAAAATCTACTAAATGAAACGTTCGTTTTATCGGCTGTCTCACACAAGTTTCTTTTACTTTCATATCAAGTAGTTAGAACCACTCAGTGTTTTTTCTTTAGTTTTCATGTTCAGTTGGAGCTTGCATTGATGCGTTTTCATTGTTTTGTGGAAAAGCGAGCGTGTACATCATGAAGTATGTACTATTGTGAGGCAGGAGGGACGTTACTATGTGGATCATTGCGTCATTCTGCCCTGCACATTCCGATAGATGATTTGACGTTAGTTCGTCTGAGCCTTTGTCTATCTGTTCCCCGTTAATCTAACTTCACTGACTGCCTGTTGCTTTTCAGCCAGGATATTAAGCTAAACACCCAAGAAAATGTGTAGAGACTCCACTTTCTTTAACATTTTCAGAATGTTTCAGCATCATCATAATAATCCTACTATTCAATACAGCTCATACGATTTCTCTTTTCAGAACAACTCTTTTGGCCTTGTTTAAACTGTTGAGTGTCAAGCCATTTCTTCTTTTTTCATTGGTTGAAATTTGATGCATGTCTTGTATCATCTTTGTACTTTCTTGCTTTATTGGAACCATTATAGTTTTTCAGAAGTTGACAGTGACGTGTCCAGAGTTGAGTGAATGAACGAGAGGATGGAGGTGTTTCTGGTGTTGACTTTTGGTTGGTTGGTTGGTTGATGAGAGTGCGATTTCTGTGGCTGTAATGTGGAGATTGAAATAAACATGGATTTCAGAAATAAACATGGATTTCAGAAAGATGTTTGATTGGAATTCGATTTTTACTTTATTTGCGCAGGTTTATGTTTTTATGTGTGTTAGTGCATGTCTAGAAAATAATCTCCAGTAGATGGTCCTTGAACATCTTTTTACATTTCATTGAAATTACATAATATTTCCACAGTAAATATACACTACCACTCAAAAGTTTGGGGTTTGGGCTGCATTTATTTAATTAAAAATAACAACTACTTTCTGATTGTGTCTGGTCATGGAAGTTGGCTACCAGTGTAGTTTAATAAAACCATTACCAGTTAAAGTAACCAAAAAAAAATATATATATCTATTTTATAAAACATCAATGATTACTTCTCACACACTTCAACAGATTAACCCTGGAATGAGGTATGAAGCAGGTCAGTCATAAGTGCTCCCCATTGATTACTGCATCTGTAGGAGATATTTAACACACTAAACCTTTGATAAAACAGATGCCAGGTAGAAAATCAATCAGGGGGATGATGAATTCCCCTGACGTCAGCCGTATGGTCCAGTAGGTGGTACTGTAGTTCACACCAGCAGTGGGTTGTCCAGTACTGCTACTCCTGCAGCCACTCCCCCATCAGCATGCTCTGAGCTCTTGGTCCTCAGCAGGTGGCCCACGCACTCATTAAACACCATGTCTTTGCCTTTCCTGTGTGTGGAAAAATTAGCAGTTATATTCTGTAATGCAGTGAATTTTAGGTATGCTTGTACAATAAAAGCAGAGGTTTTGTTAAAAGATCTGCTAGAAATGATCGCACCTGACATATGCTCCAAACACGCCCAGTTCACTCAGACAAGAGTTCAGTCTCAGAGGACCTCCGGACCGGAGCAGGTAGTTCTGGACCGGAACGGGCTGGATCTTGTCCATCAGGATGTAAGCCGTCCTCTCAGTGGAGTTCTTCAAGTTCTCCAGCACTTCACAGATCTCACTGCCGTAAATGTTGTTACCTGGTAACAATACAGTAGGAAATCTTTGAGCAAGTGTTTGTGATTTGTATGTGTGTACACAACACAGGACATGACTAGTGATACTCACCACCTCCCTCCCTCTGAGGCTTCAGCACATACCGGTCTGGATTGGCCAAAGCCATTGCTACGGTTTTATCACCTTCTTCTCCCTGTGGAAAGACAGGTTGACTATTTAAAAAAATATATATTATATATTGTAGTTTCAACAGTGGTGCTCAATCCTGCTTATGATGTTCAGTCTTTCTGAGGTTTAGTGCTCTACCAAGATTATCACACTATAACTAAAATTATTTTTTTATTTTATTTTAAATGAAAATATTTTTTTTTTCACAAACTGAAATAAATAAAAATGAAAATAGAATTAGGAAATAATTCTAATACAATAATAATTAGCAGAATACATCGTTTTCATGTGCTCTCTGCTATTATTTGGCCGACAATCAGCCAAAAAAAGAGGTAACAAGCAGCTTGACAATGGTTTCATGTGGATTGTTCATATTTCAATCATGAAAACTCGGAATAGTTTTAGAATGACAATGTTATACTATAATGTATTTGGTCTTGGCAGACGAGCTACTTGGCATACTCTGCTGAAGACATAGGATGTCGGCGTAGCGTAAACTCCGGTGAGAAGTGACGAACGCAGAAGCGTAAAGGAGAGAACTAAACAAAATACTGGTCATGAATTCTAAGTACAAAACGAGGATTTGTAAAAAAAAAAAATATATATATATATATATATATATATATACTCTATATATATATATATATGTGTTGGGGATTGAGATATAAGCCAAGAGGAGAAGCAAGGTTCTTGGTTCTCGTGAGACTAGCATATTCTCATCGCCACGCCTATATCATCCACTGAAACGCCACTCTCTTGTGAACGTGTGTACGACAGTTAGCGGAAGCTAGAGAATACGGTTTATAAAGTTTTAAATATGGCTATTTTTCTTACACAAATGCATTGATTCACTTCAGAAGGCTTTTAATAACCCCCCCCAGAGCTGTGTGGAGCACTTTTTATGATGGATGGATGCACTTTTTTGGGCTTCAAAATCTCAACAGCCATTCACTGCCATTATAAACCTTGGAAGAGCCAGAAGTTCAGAACATATTTTAATATAACTCTGATGGCATTTGTCTGAAAGAAGAAAGTCATATACACCTAGGATAGCTTGACGGTAGTGCTGTCAAACGATTAATCGCATCCAAAATAAATGTTTTTGTTTACATAATGTATGTGTGTGTTCTGTGTATATTTATTATGTATATATAAATACACACACATCCAGCATATATTTTGAAAATATTTACATGTATTTTCATGTCTATATTTATACTCATATAATTTGTATCATATATAAATATATTTAATATATAAATGTAACATTTTTCTTAAATATATACATGCATGTGTGTATTTATATATACATAATAAATATACACAGTACGCACACATATATTATGTAAACAAAAACGTATTTTGGATGCGATTAATCGTTTGACAGCACTACTTGACGGTGAGTAAATAATGGGGTAAACAAAAAAAATGGGGTTATTTTTTTGGGGTAAACTATCCCTTTAAGGGAAAGTCACACTACACTTTCCATTCCATTGACTTCCAAGTGACTGTAGAAATTTTGCATGCTTAAAGTCTAGTGTGATTATGATGATTATGATGGTGATTCCTGTGTAACCCTTGAGTTTGTTTCAAGTGCTTCATTAGAGTTAATCGTAAGGTATAATCCTAAATCTAATCGTAGGGTATATCCCCTCAAGCAGGATTCAGCACCCCAGTTAACAATGTTGTTCCTCTACCATGTCCAGGGTGTACAGCCCAGCGAAAGTGGCCCGAATCTGAGCAACTGTTTCAGGTTCGTCAGGGAAGAAGCACTCCAGAACCCCCCGCCGGGCCAATTCCTGCTGCACCTTCTTAGTACCGGCGAGATGGGTGCTGATGTCTGGACACTTCACAGCCAGAGAGCGCTCCATCATCAGACGGGCCTCCCAGCTCTGAAACATGCATCAGGTTATGACTTTCATTCCCAGCAAACACCGAAAACTGATCATTTCTGAGAAGACTATGGGAAAGATGTGTCCTCACCTTCTCTGAAGTGTAGTTTTGGGGCATGTATCCGTTACGGAAGTAGACAATGGCGACCTCACGACCATCTCTGCAGGTTGAATAGAAAAATAATGCCTTTATGTACATTTTAAATGCAGGTAATGACTGAACATTGCTGTCATTTCCTAGTATTTCACAATGCTAATATTAGTGTGTTACACGGATGGGAAATGTGTAAATCATAAACACTCACACAAAGAGCCTCTTGCTCTCATCCAGGGATCCAGTTCGGCAAACATCTTCAAACTGTCTTCTTATTACAGGAATATTTCTGCACATGTAAAAGAACAGATTATCACAAGTCCCCATAAGTGGTTACACTTTATTTTAAGGTGTCCTTGTTACAGTGTAATTATACTGAGAAATATTCATTAACTACATGTACTTACTATATAGTTAGGGTTACTTGCATGTTATTATGCATAATGTATTGTTATTATAATAGTAAGTTCATGTAACGTGTAACAAGGACACCTTAAAAACACGTGTTACCCCATAAGCTCTTGTTTGGAAGAAATAGTAACAGAGATGCTTTTGCTTCACAAACACCACTAATAAAGATGTGTTAGTAATAACAGAATGACATACATGTTGCTCATGACTTGTACTTACTAACGTAATAACAGTCATGTAGTTACATAGTAACTAATGTAAAATAACTTGACACTGAATCCTGATTATAGCTAAACTATCAGACTACTTACTGTACCTTTTCCACAGCTCATTCTCAACATATCGATGGTCATAAATATTCCTCTGAACGTCCTCGACCAGAAACATAACCACTGCCCTGCAAGGGACAACATGACGAAATGACCACTTTATCATTTCAATTACTAAGTAAACACTTAAAAGCATCAAGTGCCTACAACACTAACTTTCACAATTCAATTTGATACAACTTATCAACATTAAGTACAAAACAGTTCCGAAGTCTCTGAGAATTCAGCTTTGCCAAAACAGTAGCAAAGCCATTTTAAAACACACCTCTCAGATCCATAGAGCTCCCAGGCTTTGGCCAAACCTCTGGCCAGACCTGCTGCTGGGTTGTTGTCGAGCACATTATTACACTCCTCTGGCAGGTTTGCGACCTTCAGAATGTGCCTTGCAGAAATGAGAAACCTTAACCTTTATATACTAAACACCATCCAGTACTTCAGTGACGAACCAGTGCTGTTTGGAGCTTTAAATTTAGCATTTAGCTCAGACTTACCGATGGACATCCGGTGTCCGTGAAGCAAGACCACCAAAACTTGCAGCAATAGTGTTGATTTCAATCTGCTTCAAAGACGTCCCACCGTCTGGACTGTGGTCCAACATGTAGTCTGAACGATTCAAGCCCAGCACTATTGACTTGGGGAAGATATGAACTATAGTTTAAGCAAATGTGTCTTAATAACCTACACAATAGCATTAATATTACATTTATAAGTAGTCAGCTGTACTTCATGGAAGAGGAGACGCACTGTTGATACTGTACATGTCACTACCGTTATCCGTTTAGGATTCTTTAAAAAAAAATGTTTGAAATTAGTATCTTGTATATTATTAAAAATGTGTAATACAGTTTAAAATATGTTTTTAATGTCATTTATTCCTGATGGTAAAGCTGAATTTTCAGCATCAGTACTCCAGTCTTCAGTGTTACATGATTCTTCAGAAATCAGTCTAATATGCCGATTTGCTGCTCAAGAGACATTTGTTATTATCAATGTTGAAAACAGTTGTGCTGCTTAATATATTTGTGGAAACTGGCATTTCTTCAGGATTCTTTGATGAATAGAAGGTTCAAAAGAACAGCTTTTATTAGAAATTGCAATCTTTTGTAACATTATAAATGTCTTTACTGTCACTTTTGATCAATTTAATTCTTCCTTGCTGAAAAACAGTATTCATTTCTTTCAAAATCTTTTGAACGATAAGTGTATAATAGAACACGAACAGTGAAGTAAATGCTCCTAACTAATGTGTAACATGCCATTTTGAATTAATAAACAAACTACTGGTAAATCATTATACCTGGGGATGATGTTCGTGCTGAACTTGTTTGTATATGTTGAAAAGTCTTGCTGTAAAATTGTCAACTTTGATGGTGCTGATGAAAAAGAAAAAAAAAACATTTATTTAGACAAGATCACACCAAAATTATTAATAAGTTTGAATTAAAGGTGTCATTTTGATGCCTCTAGTGCCACTAAATGGAATGGCAAAAATACTGATAGAATAAAAGATTCCCAAACAACCTCCCATTGGTTGGACAGACAGATAGTCCCAAATGTTTTGGCTCTGCATATTAAGCTGGTAGAAAAGACCATATTTGAATATAAAAAATTACACATTTCACCATTAAAATGTACAAAATAAGGCAATAAGACACTCAATGAAGTTAACTTGCAATTCATTAGGGTAGGGGATTCCCAAATATTTTTGTCCCTAGTTTGGGAAACCCTGCAATAGTGCAATCTTTTCATACCTGGCCAGAGTTTCCTCTAGGAAGCCAGGATTCTGGCTGACCCGGTCCACCAGCCGGTTAAAATGTGTCTGTACTGCCAGAGCCTGATGAAAGAGTGCTGAGGGCACCGGTGTGGGAAACAACGTGAACGGTGCATAACTCACCACCTGTGAACAAATGGACAGTTATTCGACATGCATGTACACGATCAAAACCCTTCAGTCACTGCTGATTCTTTGAGCCACGGGTTTCTGCCCAGTGTTGACTCAACGGGGCAGAACTAACTCTCCATAATCCAGAAACAAAACATGGCCATAGGACAGACAGAATTCCAGACGTGACTGTGAATTAACTGCACCTCTGAGACTAGATGTTGGTTAGTATTTCTATCACCATATTGGGTCCCACTTTATATTAAGTGTCCCCAATACCTGTGTACTTAAATAGTAACTAGATGTGTACATAGTATGTAACCACAGTGTAAGTACACATTGGTACATAGTATCTACAGCTGTAATGTTTGTGCAACTACACATATGTAACAACCCACTGAATGGCATGTGTAAATACAAACGTGTAACAGGATATTGGTAACAACACTTTTTGGTAATGAAAGTACAAATGTGTAACAGGACTAAAAGCACTTTTTTGGTAAAGAAAGTGTTACACTTTATATTAAGTAAACAATTCCTATGGATTTACCATGTAATTACTCTGATGTTAAACAGCAGTACCAGTAAGTTAGGCTTTACATATACATTGTGGTTGGTGTCCAGAATGTTACATTTTATATTAAGTGGACAGTTCCTGAGGAGTTACCATGTAAGTACACTGGTATTACAGTGGTGCACCAACTCCACCAACTCAAGATCCAACTCCTCCCACTTTACATATCCCTAAACCTGCTCATCTCCACCCTCTGGATCCAATTTCCACCCCTAAATCTACCCATCCCCACCCCCTGGATCCCATTTCCACCCCTAAACCTACCCATCCCCACCCCCTGGATCCCATTTCCACCCCTAAACCTACCCATCCCCACCCCCTGGATCCCATTTCCACCCCTAAACCTACCCAGCTCCACCCCCTGGATCAAATTGTTCCAATTACTCTTATACATAGTTGTTACAAAATGTAGTTATATATGTCCTGTTACACATTTGTACTTACACAAACCATTCAGAGGGTTGTTACATGTGTGTAGTTACAGAAATATTACAGCTCTAGATGTACCAATGTGTACTTACATGTGGTTAATTAATGGATATCTAAGAGTCTTGGCTAGATGTCTTAAATCTGGGTTAGGTCTACAGTGCCACCAGGGGCTCTATATCTATACATTATCAATATAATCCAGGAATGAAAAGGGGTTCCCCAAGACAACCTTTCCTGCCGCAAAAGCAAAAAAAAAAGAAGCTCTTGGTGGGTTTTGTGGTTTAGATCAGCAGTGCTTGTTAATGTCTAAAAGACATTCTTCCAGGCACACAATACAGCGACGTGCTCTTACTTCAGGAGAGTTTGGCGTCTCTTTGGTCCTCATCAACACCCCATGTAAAAGTGCTGTGTCTTTTGCTACCTCCTCTATGTTTTTGATCAGATTTTCATCCTTCAGGACGTCCTCCCGTTTGACAGGCATGGCAGAACACCTACAATGAGAAGGACACACACTGTTGTCATATGCTTCATGCCATTTTTCACTTTTCATGTGACAGCCTGACAGTTACAAGACATATGGATTTTCAGGGACATGCTAATTTTCTGATACATGATTCTGCTTTACTGCAGACTTGATCATTAAACGATTACTGTACATGATAACATCAAGTTTATATTACTAAACTTCTGCATTAAAAAAAAAGCACATACGCATGTCATTGCTCGGACTTTGTACTGGCGAGAAAAGGGAAGTGACTTAAATACGACTTAAAGCAGGATCACCGATGAACGAGGCTGTACACAACAGCACCCTGGAGTGCTGTAAACATCAGACACTCATCGTGACACTGCACAAACACACTGGAGAACACGACAAACAGCACGCGAGCGCATGTAGCGGAGCTAGGACTACCGTTACCTACCTGATGTGCGCGGGCGAGGTCCCGGGTCACCGTGAGTCTGTTTGATACTCGAGAGCTCGGTTCACCTGCTCAGGTGAGGTCGGACTGAAGCAGCTCTAGGCGTGCTGCTGACTGAAGTGTGCTGCTGCTGCTCGTATCAACGGCTCATACGCTGACAACCAATCAGCGAACAGAACGCTGTCCACGAGGATCCCGACGGAGTCTGAGTTCCGTTTGCTCGTGTTTAGCTGCGGTCTTCTTCTTCTTCTTCTTCTTGTTCAATGGCCGTTCACTCATTAGCAGTATTACCGCCACCTACTGTATGTTTGGCTGCAGTTCAGATATTCATGTATACTGATATATTATTTGACTTTTAGAGACCGCGGAGAGACAACATGAGCACGAATCAGAGTATTGCAGACAGTAACAAAGTAGACTAACTAGATGAGTACAATTTGTAAACAAACTTTGATATAGACAGATAGATAGATATAATTTTGTTAATAAAATAATCAGATTAATAAAGAATATGTTGTGTCTTGTAGGTTGTTCTTCTTTATGATTGACAAAGCACATACGCATGTCATTGCTCGGACTTTGTACTGGCGAGAAAAGGGAAGTGACTTAAATACGACTTAAAGCAGGATCACCGATGAACGAGGCTGTACACAACAGCACCCTGGAGTGCTGTAAACATCAGACACTCATCGTGACACTGCACAAACACACTGGAGAACACGACAAACAGCACGCGAGCGCATGTAGCGGAGCTAGGACTACCGTTACCTACCTGATGTGCGCGGGCGAGGTCCCGGGTCACCGTGAGTCTGTTTGATACTCGAGAGCTCGGTTCACCTGCTCAGGTGAGGTCGGACTGAAGCAGCTCTAGGCGTGCTGCTGACTGAAGTGTGCTGCTGCTGCTCGTATCAACGGCTCATACGCTGACAACCAATCAGCGAACAGAACGCTGTCCACGAGGATCCCGACGGAGTCTGAGTTCCGTTTGCTCGTGTTTAGCTGCGGTCTTCTTCTTCTTCTTCTTCTTGTTCAATGGCCGTTCACTCATTAGCAGTATTACCGCCACCTACTGTATGTTTGGCTGCAGTTCAGATATTCATGTATACTGATATATTATTTGACTTTTAGAGACCGCGGAGAGACAACATGAGCACGAATCAGAGTATTGCAGACAGTAACAAAGTAGACTAACTAGATGAGTACAATTTGTAAACAAACTTTGATATAGACAGATAGATAGATATAATTTTGTTAATAAAATAATCAGATTAATAAAGAATATGTTGTGTCTTGTAGGTTGTTCTTCTTTATGATTGACAAATCTAAGCAAAACATATCCCAAGTAAGAAAGGAAAAGCCTTTCACAAATGGCAATGCGAAACGAATGCATTATGAAATGAATTATTCGAAACGATAATTATTACATATTTATTTGGAAAAGAAGCCATCGTTTCCGGCGTGACAGTTATTAACGGTCAAAGAGTGAGCTAAGATGTAGCTAAATATTTTGCATTTAACAACTGTTTTACGATAGAAATGTAGAAGAAACAACAGTAATATCCTGTTATGCAAATATGGACCCCCCCATATATATATATATATATATATACACACACCTTGCTACGTGTACTGCGTTAGGCTAACCGAGACTTGTCATTTGCACAACATATATTGTTGCTCTTGTGTTAGTTTTGACTGCTTTTATTGTCCTCGCTTGTAAGTCGCTTTGGATAAAAGCATCTGCTATATGACTAAATGTAAGACTGTCCTCCAGGTGGCGATATCGGCTGGCGTTGACACGCGTGTTGGCACAGAAGAAGAGGTATTCTCGCGAGACTTCAATCTTCGCGATTTAATGTTTTCAATATGGCTGCCTCCTCGAGTAGGGCTGCCACTGTTAAACCGAGTGATCATTCTTCACCATCTGAAGAAACAGGGGAGGAATCGGAGTTTTGTCCGGGGTTTAAGGATGTCGATGCATTTGTCAAGGTCGGTGGATCGTTTTGATGTGTGAATTTCGTTGTCAGCGCTGTAACTAACTGTGACACGCAGCAGTCATGTGTGCTCTCGCAGTGCGGTTTGAGATGTAGCTGAATAGCTGTGCGCTGGTGTGTGTTTGACAGCACGGGCTGG
The DNA here is from genome assembly GCF_001515645.1 of Sinocyclocheilus grahami. Taxonomy (NCBI): domain Eukaryota; kingdom Metazoa; phylum Chordata; class Actinopteri; order Cypriniformes; family Cyprinidae; genus Sinocyclocheilus; species Sinocyclocheilus grahami. The sequence goes on along the minus strand of NW_015505482.1, from coordinate 90,156 downwards.
GAGCGGTGGTCGCGGCCACCAAAGCGTCTGCAGCTCTTCCAGCAGCCGGGGATGAGTTTGATCTGTACCGCAGCTTCCCTGCCTTCCAGCAGTTCTGCGCCTCACAGGGAGACCAGCTCTTACACGGGTACAACACCATCTCACGCACTGCACCATGACACACTCATATGGGTGCTTTAATGGCTAACTCTTGTGATATATATCACAAAGTAGATTTACAATTTGACATTTTATACATGGGTTCATGGAACATATTCAGAAAAATGTATATGTTCAGGGTTTCTGCTTATTATAATTTTTCTGGTCTTAATTTGCGCTTCCACAAATAAAATCAGAGCAGAAAGTCTTAAGGTCATGGCATTGAATGTTGTATATAATGCCTAAAAATGTATGTCTTCCTCAGTTTTCCCCGAATACAAATATGTAAACGTCCTTAAATCAAGGTGCATTTTCTTACTTGAGTTGAAAAATGAAGATGAAGCACGTTTTCTTTCTGAGAAATTGAACCAAATTATGTTTAAAATCAAACACATATCTGTCAGTGGGGTATGAAAAGTTGTTTTCCCTTTAAAGTTGATTTTTCTAAGCTCATTGGCTTGAAGTTACAGTAACAGTTATTTTCTATATTCTAGAGGTTGGGAGCAGTATCTATCTATCTGAATGAAAAAGTGAAGGAGATGGGTTGGAAGTTGCATTTTCAAACTTTTGAAGTGTTGCTAATACAACACATTGTGTTCATTAGATTTTTTTTTTACTTGGTCCTAAAAAGGTTTAAAGCTATTAAACCGAAAACCCGGGTTGTTAAAGAGTTTTATAGGAATTTGGAATCTGCAGCCAGTCCTAACTGAGATGTTCTTATAGGATTCAAACATAACACATGCCTACATTTGAGATGCTAGCTCACAATAGGTCCAGTATAATTTATAATATAAGATAATTATACACTGTATATTAATGAAAAGATAATAAAGGAAATGCTTATCTGGGATATAAGAATCTATTCAATCTATAAGAACACAATATACATCTACACAATAGCTAATTGGCCAGTAGCAAGAAAGTATTCCAATTATATCATACTGGATTTTCTTTTATAGGACTATAAACAGAAATAAAAGTCAGTCCTACAAAGTTCTGCAAGAAAAACATAACTTCAGTTTGGCCTCTTAGACATTGCATGTATGAAACATGAATAAATGCTTCCTTATTATTATTATAGTATTAGGGTTCGTTATGTTGTAACTGGAGACTTATTGTTCTAATATCTGTGTATTTCTCTGACAGTATGAGCCAGATAATGCAGCATCATGGCTGTCGGTCTCACATGAGAGACAGGAACAGACTGACGGGGCTGGAGGACAGGTTTGACCTGGTGGTGGACTCAAACGATGCCATCCTTGAGAAAGTGGTACGAGGCTTACACTGTGACACCACTGAGATTCAAGCTTAGGTCTTCTGCTTTGTCTGTATTTGTCTGTCCATCAAGCCCATTCACACCAAGAATGATAATGGTAACGATCAAGTTTTAATAATTGTTTTAGTTCTATGAGAACAGTAAAGCCCACACTGATGAATGATTAAAACATTCACAGCCATTCAGAGTCCACCTGGCTTTAAAAAAAACTTGAGCATTTAAAGCAGCAGGCAATATAAAATAGGGCTGTGCGATATGACGATATATATCGGATGGACGAAATTAAAAGTCTATCGTTTCATATTATGCTCTATTGTTTATTTCGTGGTGCCGCAAAATACATTGTTTACGGCAATACTTTTTCATTGAATGACGGCAGTCTTACATGCATTACACGGGGATGCAGGCAGAAACGTGAATAACAGCATGCGCGCTCACGTCACGTTGCTGTGAGTAACGGAAACTTCATGTTTGCACATTTTTAAGCACTGCAGTTTAAAACGACTGATTTTAGGCTGTTGAAACACAAACAACAGAGCTATATGTGCGCGCTGTCTCTGTTTCTGTGTGAGAGGAGTGCGTAAGCCGCGCATCAACTGTTAATAGAGCTCATGAGCATTTTTGCCGCTTTGAACGATTGTATAAACACTTATATGCATCCAATTGCTTTGCAAGTAGCCTCATAAACACAGTCATTTAGGTCTTAAGGGAACGTAAACAGTTGAGAGAGAAAGCGCATGTGTAACAGTATATTGGATCCGGACTTCGGTATTAAACGGTAAGCTGTCCAATATTCGTTCTGTCTGCCATTCATGTTAATCAAACAAACTGCTCTTGACTAAATCACTTTTGTAACTAGAATAAGAAGAAAAGAAATAAATAATGATAATGCAATAATTATGCCTATACTGTATATACACTGAACAAAATTATAAACGCAACACTTTTGTTTTTGCCCCCATTTGTCATGAGTTGAACTCAAAGATCTAAGACTTTTTCTATGTACACAAAAGGCCTATTTCTCTCAAATATTGTTCACAAATCTGTCTAAATCTGTTAGTGAGCACTTCTCCTTTGTCGAGATAATTCATCCACCTCACAGGTGTGGCATATCAAGATGCTGATTAGACAGCATGATTATTGCACAGGTGTGCCTTAGGCTGGCCACAATAAAAGGCCACTCTAAAATGTGCAGTTTTATCACACAGCACAATGCCACAGATGTCGCAAGTTTTGAGGGAGCGTGCAATTGGCATGCTGACTGCAGGAATGTCCACCAGAGCTGTTGCCCGTGAATTGAATGGAGACGGCTTATGGTAGAGAAATGAACAAAGGCATTTCGGAGAATTTGGCAGTACATCCAACCAGCCTCACAACCGCAGACCAC
>NW_015505482.1:86532-87345 GCF_001515645.1 Sinocyclocheilus grahami | reverse complement strand
TCTAGAGGTTGGGAGCAGTATCTATCTATCTGAATGAAAAAGTGAAGGAGATGGGTTGGAAGTTGCATTTTCAAACTTTTGAAGTGTTGCTAATACAACACATTGTGTTCATTAGATTTTTTTTTTACTTGGTCCTAAAAAGGTTTAAAGCTATTAAACCGAAAACCCGGGTTGTTAAAGAGTTTTATAGGAATTTGGAATCTGCAGCCAGTCCTAACTGAGATGTTCTTATAGGATTCAAACATAACACATGCCTACATTTGAGATGCTAGCTCACAATAGGTCCAGTATAATTTATAATATAAGATAATTATACACTGTATATTAATGAAAAGATAATAAAGGAAATGCTTATCTGGGATATAAGAATCTATTCAATCTATAAGAACACAATATACATCTACACAATAGCTAATTGGCCAGTAGCAAGAAAGTATTCCAATTATATCATACTGGATTTTCTTTTATAGGACTATAAACAGAAATAAAAGTCAGTCCTACAAAGTTCTGCAAGAAAAACATAACTTCAGTTTGGCCTCTTAGACATTGCATGTATGAAACATGAATAAATGCTTCCTTATTATTATTATAGTATTAGGGTTCGTTATGTTGTAACTGGAGACTTATTGTTCTAATATCTGTGTATTTCTCTGACAGTATGAGCCAGATAATGCAGCATCATGGCTGTCGGTCTCACATGAGAGACAGGAACAGACTGACGGGGCTGGAGGACAGGTTTGACCTGGTGGTGGACTCAAACGATGCCATCCTTGAGAAAGTGGTACGAGGCTTACACTGTGACACCACTGAGAT
>NW_015505482.1:78793-84661 GCF_001515645.1 Sinocyclocheilus grahami | reverse complement strand
ATTAAAGAAAAACTGAAATATCACATGGTCTTAAGTATTCAGACCCTTTGCTCAGTATTTAGTAGAAGCACCCTTTTGATCTAATACAGCTATGAGTCTTTTTGGGAAAGATGCAATAAGTTTTTCACACCTGGATTTGGGGATCCTCTGTCATTCCTCCTTGCAGATCCTCTCCAGTTCTGTCAGGTTGGATGGTAAACGTTGGTGGACAGCCATTTTTAGGTCTCTCCAGAGATGCTCAATTGGGTTTAAGTCAGGGCTCTGGCTGGGCCATTCAAGAACAGTCACAGAGTTGTTGTGAAGCCACTCCTTCGTTATTTTAGCTGTGTGCTTAGGGTCATTGTCTTGTTGGAAGGTAAACCTTTGGCCCAGTCTGAGGTCCTGAGCACTCTGGAGAAGGTTTTTGTCCAGGATATCCCTGTACTTGGCCGCATTCATCTTTCCCTTGATTGCAACCAGTCGTCCTGTCCCTGCAGCTGAAAAACACCCCCCCAGCATGATGCTGCCACCACCATGCTTCACTGTTGGGACTGTATTGGACAGGTGATGAGCAGTGCCTGGTTTTCTCCACACATACCGCTTAGAATTAAGGCCAAAAAGTTCTATCTTGGTCTCATCAGACCAGATAATCTTATTTCTCACCATCTTGGAGTCCTTCAGGTGTTTTTTCATGTGTCTTGCACTGAGGAGAGGCTTCCGTCGGGCCACTCTGCCATAAAGCCCCGACTGGTGGAGGGCTGCAGTGATGGTTGACTTTCTACAACTTTCTTCCATCTCCCGACTGCATCTCTGGAGCTCAGCCACAGTGCTCTTTGGGTTCTTCTTTACCTCTCTCACCAAGGCTCTTCTCCTCCGATAGCTCAGTTTGGCCGGACGGTCAGCTCTAGGAAGGGTTCTGGTCGTCCTAAACGTCTTCCATTTAAGGATTATGGAGGCCACTGTGCTCTTAGGAACCTTAAGTTCAGCAGAAATTTTCTGTGCCTTGCCACAATTCTGTCTCTGAGCTCTTCAGGCAGTTCCTTTGACCTCATGATTCTCATTTGCTCTGACATGCACTGTGAGCTGTAAGGTTTTATATAGACAGGTGTGTGGCTTTCCTAATCAAGTCCAATCAGTATAATCAAACACAGCTGGACTCAAATGAAGGTGTAGAACCATCTCAAGAATGATCAGAAGAAATGGACAGCACCTGAGTTAAATATATGAGTGTCACAGCAAAGGGTCTGAATACTTAGGACCATGTGATATTTCAGTTTTTCTTTTTTAATAAATCTGCAAAAATGTCAACAATTCTGTGTTTTTCTGTCAATATGGGGTGCTGTGTGTACATTAATGAGGAAAAAAAATGAACTTGAATGATTTTAGCAAATGGCTGCAATATAACAGAGTGAAAAATTTAAGGGGGTCTGAATACTTTCCGTACCCACTGTATATAGATGGATAGATAGATTTAATGTATTTCTTATTTATTGTCCTATTGCTTGTAATTAGTTTATTGTTCTTGTTTCATCACTGACTGTTTATTTATCTCCAGTGAGCTTGAGTTTTTTCTTTTTTTAAATTATTTTCTTGTATTAGTTTGATATCAACATTGGTGTTGGTGTAAAGATTTTAATATCAACCTTATTAAAAGAAAAAATAAACATACCGTGATATATATCGTTACTGTGATATAAAATTACTCATATCGTGATTTTGGTCATATCGCCCACCCCTAAATAAAAGCATTTGATGAGTGAGCTATTAATATACAGGATGCCTATATAGCATTTTCAGTATTGTTATCATTCTTGGTGTGGGCGGGCTTTTAGTCAACACCATATGAAGTCATTTTGTTGTGCCTGTAGGAATTACAAAAGGTGAAAAGGTCTTTGGCCTCAATTCTTTTAGTCTCGCGCTGCAAGTCTGTCTTCTATCCTGTCACATGTGAAATTTCTAAATGCAGTGTGATCTGTGTTCAGGGCATCCTCCTGGACGAGGCCTCTGGTGTGAGTCGCACCCAGCAGCCAGTGATGCCTGCAGGATATCAGCCGCCAAAGATCGTCGTGTCCAGCTGGAATCGCAGGGTTAGTTTTTCAGCTCATCCTTGTTGGAGAGAGATTAGTTTAACTTGATCACATGTTTTGATAAATCTGGCTGGTCATTGAGGAGCCGGTTCTTGCATGATGGCAGCTTTTCTTTTCCTTGCAGGGAGGAGAGCGCAGGGAGGAGACCTTTCACCTTCTACATGCTAAAAACATTCAGCGGCCACAGCTCAAGTTCAAGGAGAAAGTGGATAACAGCAACACTCCGTTTGTCTCCAAAATTTTCAGCAAACCCAATGCAGTTAAGCCTCTGCCATCATGTGAGTGTGTTAAGAAACCCTCAGTGACTGACAACATCATTTTTTTTCTAATTTTTACAGCCTTTGTAATTAGTGCTGTCAAACGATTAATCGCACCCAAAATAAAAGGTTTTGTTTTCATAATATATATGTATTATGTATATATAAATACACACAAACACATGCATGTATATATTTAAGAAAAATTGTTTATATATGAAATATATTTATATATAATATAAAATATAAGAATATGAATATGTAAATGTGTAAACATGTAAATATGTTAAATATATATACTGTATGTGTGTGTATATATATATATATATATATATATATATATATATATATAAAAATAAAAAATAGTGCAGGGTAACAATTAATAACGATTAATCGCATCCAAAATATTTTTTGTTTACATAATATATGTATGTGTCCTGTGTATATATAAATACACACGCATGCATGTGTATATTTAAGAAAATGTTATGTTTATATGTTAAATATATTTATATGAATGTAAATATATACATGTAAATAGTTTCAAAATATATACTGCATGTGTCTGTCTTTATATATATATATATACATAATAAATATACACAGTACACACACATTATATAAACAAAAATCAATAAAAAAATAATCGTTGCCCAGCACTGAAAAAAAAATATAGAAATAAAAAAAAATTGTTTTAATGTTATTCAAATGATTTGAAATAATTTTTGGTAAATAGTAATTTAATTAAAAATAGTAATGTTTAATACTAATATAATCTTAAAAAGATAAATAATATACATTAAAAATAAATTTCAATGTAATTTAATGGTAGTTCAAATAATTTTAATATTAAATAATTCCATTTAAAAAATAGTAATGTGTTCAAATACTAAATTGTAATCAAATGTATGACTAGATTTCGCCAACAAACACATTCGTAAGGAGAGACCGGAGGATTTGGATGTTCCTGCTGCATTGGCTGATTTTATCCATCAGCAGAGAACAAAAGAGCATGTGGACGACATGTAAGACCAGATTTATGTGATTCGTTCTGTTTAAAGAGGTCCATTGTGTGTTTGTTAGTTATTTTACATCAGTGTTTAATATTAGTCTGGTTTTAAATGGATTGTAATGCTGTTTCCCAGGTTTTCTCACCCTTATCAATATGAGTTGGATCATCTGGTCATGCCGGAGAGTCTGAAGTGTAAACCTGATGTCCAGGTAAATGTCTTAATCTGCTTCTTTTCAGGAAGTGTGATGAGTGTTTTCAATCATTGATATATTTTCTTTGTGTTTTAGATGTATAAATCTCTTGCCGAGTCCACTTGTCAATTTATCAACACTTTAGATGACCTTGTTGCTTTGAATGAGAAGTTAGCCAAGATGTGTGAGTTCGCTGTGGACCTGGAGGTATGACTGCTTCAGGTTTTCATGATGCTGTTTAGTCGTGTATCACTTTAGGTGTTTAATTCGTACAAATTCTCTGTTTACAGCATCATTCCTACAGAAGCTTTCTGGGAATCACGTGTCTGATGCAGATATCAACACGAGAGGAGGATTTCATCATAGACACGCTAGAACTGCGCAGTGAAATGTATATCTTAAACGAGATTTTCACCGACCCTGCCATCGTGAAGGTGATTGACTTTAATACTATGCTCCTCTAATAGATTTACCCACTTAGATTTGTGTGTGTTAATGAAACTAAAATAAACCATAAAAATATTTTTGATGCTTAAAGTGAAATAAACATTAATTGCACTACCGTTATCAGCATATGTTGGAAGTTTTCTCGTTGTCTCTGAGAGAATATGCGGCGTCAGATGCAGAAAACTCCGTCATTCCATTTTTACTTTCACTTTCTGCTTATAGTGAATTGACTGAGATTAAGACGTTCACTGGCATAACTCTTGCACAAAGTTTACACATTGCTTATGTGATATCCATTAGCTCGCCTTCATGGTTTAAAACAGAAATATTTCAAACATTGCGACGTAACCAATTACCCCCCAACCAAACCAAACTGTGATACCACTGTCGTATCGAACCAAACCGTGAATTTTGTGAACCGTTACACCCCTAATTACTCCATTACTCATTTTCATTTAGATTAATGTACTAAAATAACTAGGTAAAACTGAAATAAAAATGAAAAACTATATTGGCATACTAAAAAAGTTTAAAAATGAAAAATTTTAAAAATTGAAAAAACAAAATTACTAAAACTAACTAAAATTAAAATATTTAAAATCTTAAAAAAAGTTATATTAGTATCACAATTATTAAAACAACACGGGTCTGTGTTTATGCAAGATATAATGCTGTAGGCTGAATTTTGGCAGTTGCCTAAAATTAAATTTGCTCTTTTTACTAATAATGTTCCCTTATGTGTAATAAAGCATTCACCTCCAAAATGACTTGTGCTGATGTAACTAAGGCTGGATGTGTGGTAAAGAAAAACAAAACACAAATATCATAGCCCAACAAGTTTCATCCATCAAACAAATTAATGTCCCACCTTACATTTTCAAATCCAGCTGAAGGTTAATTTTCATTCATAAAAATGTTACATTATGGATATTAAATGTGCTGTGAACATGTGCCATTTGATGATTGCTGTGGTTCATGTTGTTGGTTGCATGCATCACGTGTTGTTGTTCCTGCAGGTGTTTCACGGTGCTGACTCTGACATCGAGTGGCTACAAAAGGACTTTGGTCTTTATGTGGTCAACATGTTCGACACCCATCATGCTGCGCGTTGCCTAAACCTTGGCCGAAACTCACTTGACCATCTCCTGAAAGTCTACTGCAATGTGAACTCTGATAAACGCTACCAGCTGGCAGACTGGAGGATACGGTAATCCCAACGCTCAATACATTTAGCACAGACAATCATTCCTCATTGATCTAATCTCATTATGTAAGACAAAAATGAACTCCAGACCCATTTTCTGTTTGTCTGATAGCTATAACAGTCATTGTGGTAATACTAGTGTGTGTTGTTGTGTGTCTGTAGACCGTTGCCGGATGAGATGTTAAAGTATGCTCAGGCTGACACTCACTATCTGCTGTATGTGTACGATCGAGTCCGGGCTGACCTGTATGATACGGGCAATGGCCAACCCACCCTCATTCAGCAAGTCTGGGATAAAAGCAGAGACCTCTCCCTCAAGGTATGGACTGGTTTCTTCATACAAACTAATTCAATTTACATTTAGTCATTTAGCAGACACTTTTATCCAAAGCGACTTACAAATGAGGACAATGGAAGCCATCAAAATCAACAAAAGAGAAACGATACGCAAGTGATATAAGTCTCAGTTAGCCTAACACAGCACACGTAGCAAGGTCTTTTTTTTAAATTATATAATAAATACAAATAAAGCATAGAATAGAGCTAGCTAGTGTTAGAGGCCTTTTTTTTAAGAAAACAAGCAGTTAATAAATGAATGGAGTGCAAGTCTAAAAGGGGTAAGTGTTTTTTTTTTTTTTTTTAAAGAATAGAATTAGAATAGAGAGTGCTAGAGTTAGAGGGTCAAATAAAG
>NW_015505482.1:18293-78783 GCF_001515645.1 Sinocyclocheilus grahami | reverse complement strand
TCATTTAGCAGACACTTTTATCCAAAGCGACTTACAAATGAGGACAATGGAAGCCATCAAAATCAACAAAAGAGAAACGATACGCAAGTGATATAAGTCTCAGTTAGCCTAACACAGCACACGTAGCAAGGTCTTTTTTTTAAATTATATAATAAATACAAATAAAGCATAGAATAGAGCTAGCTAGTGTTAGAGGCCTTTTTTTTAAGAAAACAAGCAGTTAATAAATGAATGAAAAGAATGAAAGAACAAGCATTCTTTTCGGCTCATTAAAAAATAATCTTGCAGCCACATTCTGGATTAATTGTAAAGGTTTGATAGAACTGGATGAAAGACCTGCCAAGAAGAGATGTGTTTTTAACCGATTCTTGAAGATGGCTAAGGACTCAGCTGCTCTGATTGAGTTGAGCAGGTCATTCCACCAGGTGGGAACATTTAATGTAAAAGTCTGTGAAAGTGATTTTGTGCCTCTTTGGGATGGCACAATTATGCGCCGTTCACTTGCAGAACGCAAGCTTCTAGAGGGCACATAAGTCTGAAGTAAAGAAATAAGTAATGAAGTAATAAAATTATATAATAAATACAAATAAAGCATAGAATAGAGCTAGCTAGTGTTAGAGGCCTTTTTTTTAAGAAAACAAGCAGTTAATAAATGAATGAAAAGAATGAAAGAACAAGCATTCTTTTCGGCTCATTAAAAAATAATCTTGCAGCCACATTCTGATAAGTAATGAAGTAATAAAAGGTAAAGGGTTGCAGAGCCAGTGGTGGTTTTGTAGGCAAACATTAATGCCTTGAAATTTTATGCGAGCAGCTATTGGTAGCCAGTGCAAATTGATAAACAGAGGTGTGACGTGCATTCTTTTCGGCTCATTAAAAAATAATCTTGCAGCCACATTCTGGATTAATTGTAAAGGTTTGATAGAACTGGATGAAAGACCTGCCAAGAGAGCATTACAATAGTCCAGCCTGGACAGAACAAGAGCTTGAACAAGGAGTTGTGTAGCATGTTCCGAAAGAAGGGACCTGATCTGCCTGATGTTGAATAAAGCAAATCTGCAGGACCGGGCAGTTTTAGCAATGTGGTCTGAGAAAGTCAGCTGATCATCAATCATAACTCCAAGGTTTCTGGCTGTTTTTGAGGGAGTTATGGTTGATGTGCCTAACTGGATGGTGAAATTGTGATGAAACGATGGGTTTGATGGAACCAAAAGCAGTTCTGTCTTGGCAAGGTTGAGTTAAAGGTGATGGTCCTTCATCCAGCAAGAAATGTCTGTTAGACAAGCTGAGATGCGAGCAGCTATCGTCGGATCATCAGGATGAAATGAGAGGTAGAGTTGAGTGTCATCAGCATAGCAGTGATATGAAAAGCCATGTTTCTGAATGACAGAACCTAGTGATGCCATGTAGACAGAAAAGAGAAGTGGTCGAAGAACTGAGCCCTGAGGCACCCCAGTAGTTAGATGTTGCGACTTGGACACTTCACCTCTCCAAGATACCTTGAAGGACCAATCTGAGAGGTAAGACTCGAACCACTGGAGTGCGGTTCCTGAGATGCCCTTTGCCAATAGGGTTGACAGGAGGATCTGGTGGTTAACAGTGTCAAAAGCAGCCGACAGATCCAGCAAGATAAGTATAGAAGATCTGGAATCCGCTCTTGCCAGTCTTAGGGCTTCAGCAACTGAGAGCAAGGCTGTCTCAGTTGAATATCCACTTCTGAATGTCCACTTTGCTGTCGAGGAGGTTGTTCTGTGTGAGAAAGGCAAAGACTTGGTTGAGCACAGCCTGTTCAAGTGATTTTGCAATGAAAGGAAGAAGGGAAACTGGTCTGTAGTTCTCTAAAAGAGATGGGTTAAGGGTGGGTTTTTTTTAAGTAGAGGGGTTACACGAGCCTGTCTAAATGTTGATGGGAAAACACCAGTGTGAAGGGATGTGTTGATGTGAGTGAGTGCAGGTACAACTGCAGGATAAATGGCTTGAGATGAGATGGAATAGGATCAAGCAGACTAGTAGGATGATTAGAAAGGATAAGTTTGGAGACTTCTGCCTCAAAGAGTGAAGAGAAGGATGTGAACGAGTGCATGTTTGCTGGTAAGATGTGCTTGACAGATTGTGGTGTGGCAAATTGTCCACCGATGGTTTTAATCTGATTAATGAAGAACGTGGCAAAGTCGTCAGCTGTTAGAGTTGATGAAGGAGGGGGAGGAGGAGGACAAAGGAGGGAGGAAATGTTTTAAAGAGCATGTGAGAGTTAGACAAATTGTTAATTGTATGATAGTATGTCCTTTTAGCAGTGGAGACATTAGCAAAGAAGGAAGAGAGGAGTGACTGATACACATTAAGGTCAGTAGGATTCTTTGGATTTGCGCCTCACCCTTTCAGCAGCTCTGAGCTTAGAACGATGCTCACGGAGAACATCAGATAGCCAAGGGGCAGAAGGGGTGGTACGGGCTGGCCTGGAAGACAAGGGGCAGACAGTGTCTAAACAAGATGTAAGAGTGGAGCAGAAAGTATCAGTAGCACTGTTAGCATCAAGAGATGATAACTGTTTAGGGGGAGGAATTGAAGATGAAACCATAGCAGATAGCCGGGAGGGTGAGAGTGAACGTAGGTTACGTCGAAAGATGACATTTAAAATTAATTAAATTAAACTAATTAATTAAACGCCCCAAATGCACAGAAAATATAAAACAATGTTTATTTTGTTGTGGTTATGACTTTGAATCAGTTCAACTGAATCAATTAAAGGAACCAGCTCAATATAGTGATTCAATGTTTCAAATGAAGTTCTGAATATTTTGACATCATCTCGTCTTTCTCTTTAGAAATATGTGAAGCCTATTTTTACGGAGGACTCGTACATGGAGCTGTACCGCAAGCAGAAGAAGAGCTTCAACACACAGCAGCTGGCGGCCTTCAGACTGCTGTACGCCTGGAGAGATAAACTGGCTCGAGAGGGAGATGAGAGCACTGGGTAATGCTCCAAACCGACTCTATGCATGTGTCTGTGGACAGATTACTAGTTCCTGTGTAGTTGTTGTGATTCATGAATGTGTTGTTTCTCCACAGATATATCTTACCAAACCACATGATGATGAAGATCGCCGAGGAGCTTCCAAAGTAAGTTTAAGGGGTGTATCCTAAATTGAATCTATACATTTTCATTTAAAGTTGCCCACTTGTGAGGGTGTGGGTTTTTTCTTTTTTCGCAACTTTGCAATTTTGTTTTTTGTGAGCATTTTCAACTTTCTTAACTTTTCCTTGGTGTGAGACATCTTTCAAAAAAGTCTTACCAACCCCAAATTTTTAACACGTGTGTGTGTGTGTGTGTGTGTGAGTGAATGACCTGTTATGACTGGCTAACCTCCACAATAGTCATTTATTAGAATGGGCCAAAGTACTGAAAAGATGTTGAAATGTAGACATGCGTGGTGTCTGGCATCATAACCTTGGTGATCTCTAAACAAGCCATTTCAAACTTCAGCTTAGTTTAAGTGGACTACTGCATTTGAAATCCTTTTTTTCTATTATTTAAATGTTTTATTCTTTTGAAGTCTGTATAAACGTACGTGTTGTTCACTCTAGGGAGCCTCAGGGCATCATCGCGTGCTGTAACCCCACTCCACCACTAGTGCGCCAGCAGATCAATGAGCTTCATCAGCTTATCAAACAGGCTCGAGAGACCCCTTTACTCAAGGTGTGCGCTCAGACAAACACTATTTAGCTCATAGACTCTGCTTCTTGTTTCACTTCATTTGTAATATGAAATTCTAAGTCTATGAATTTGAATGTTCTCTCTTTTTAGGCAGAGGTACTTGCTGAAAAGAGGAAATCGATGACCCCTAAAAGAAAGGTGTGTTGACAGATGTTCAGCATTTTCGGTGGATCCAAACTGGTAGAAGAAGCTATTATTGTGTTTATTTCTAATTGCCCCTCTTGCTGTTGTCTTCTAGCCACAGACGACGTTATTCGGACCGCACGACACCTCCCGCTCGTCTGAAAGTGATTTCCTGGACCTCTCCTCTTTTGGTAGGTCTAGATATTATGAAGACCTCATGATTTGCCTTGGTGTTATTTTAAAGCCACCAATTGACATTTTCTCCACATATATGTCTAGAAGCTCCAACCAAACCGGGAGTTTTGTTTTCAGAGGAGGAGGATGAAAGCGTGAACCAAGAGGAAAAGTCCTTGCACGGCGTGATAGCTTCAGCAAAAATCAGCCTCTTCGCGGTAGGACATTTTGAAAGAAATTCAGAGAAACCTGTCTATGCGTCTCTCATTTAGCTTGTTCAAGAGGGTCCGCATGTGTTGTAAAGTCTAAGCAGAAGTTTGAAGTTGATTTTGTAAAATGTTTAAACGTTTGTAATTGTTAATGGTCTTACTCATCAGTTTGTTTTGTGAGTTGAGGATGTTTTTTTTGTCATTTGTATTTGAGGAGGAGGCAGCAGCAGCTCCCGCTCATCTGACTGTGGCACAACAAAAAGCTCACAGCATCATGGGGTCCTTTGAGAACCCCTTCAGAATGGTACAGCACTTCAGTTTAGTGCATGCCTTTTGTCAAGTTGCATTGTGTACTTATTCACTGACATTTCAAAACTCGTTTTCAGTATTTACCATCGAAGGAAATTCACATTTCCAAGAATGCCAAGTATGACCCCTCTTCAAAGATTTATGAGGTATAGTTTCTTTTTCCTCTTTATATATATATATATATATATTGCTTTTTATTGCAAAACAATGTCTCCAGTTTTAATGGTTTTAAACTCTTCATGTTTAATCTTGACGGACAGATAGATGTTGCAATGGACAATACAACTGACAACAGGTGTAGACAAATGTGCAGAAAATCATATAAATATGGGGTGTTAAGGGCGGAAAATTGTGTTCTGTTTAAAACAGATTCATAACCGGTGGAAATTACAGAGTGTTGAGCAGCAGCAGAAGGAGGCGCAGGAGAAACGGCAAGCTAAAGAACAGGCCAAGAAAGCTCAAGGTACAAACAACACCGCAGCTTTATAGAAACCCTGCGTAGTCCGATGTTTTAATACACTAACTTTGAGATGATTTATTTGTGCATAAATGTCTGTGTTTGTCTTTCAGAGGAGCGAAAGAAAGCCAAACTGAGCTACCAGGAGTCGCTGCAAAACGTTCACACCGTCCGGCAGCAAGTAGCGGTGAGAAAGCTTCAGCTCACCATCTTTACAAGCTGTATTTGCTTTTCTTCGTTTTACACTAACAGGCTTTGTTGATCTTGTGTTCTTAGGAAGCAAAGCAGGCTGGACAGAAAAGAGAGAGAGCCGCCAGTGATGCTGGTGAAGAGAGTCTTAAACCAAAAATAAAAGTCTCAAAGACTGAAAGTGAGGCTGATCAGTCGACAAAACCTGCTCAGAAAAAAAAGAAACCGAAAAAAGTTCAAGAGCCTGAAGTTCCCGAACAAGACTTTAAACCTTTTGACTACAGCCAGTCAAATTTGAAAATATTTGATGGTAAGACATCTGCCTTCATTTTTCATATGTATTTTTCCTTTTGGTTCAGTGCATCGTCTTCATTGCTTGTATTTTATCCACACAGGCAAATCAAAAGAGAGTTCACAGTTTGATCCAAACAGACAAGCACATGGACCCAAGCAGAAGGTATTAACCTGTTTTCAGTCTACAAGCGTTCACTGTCACACAAATCTCAGCTTGGATTGATTTCGCTGTGCAAGATCTCTGATTTTTTGCCAACTTTGATTCTCAGAAAAAAGGACAGAAGAAAAACGCTGTGGGAGGCAGGAGCATGTCTTATGTCCCTGCCAAATCTGACCGGTAACACACACACAGCTAGACTCAAGAAATGAATCGTTGGATTAAAAAAAACTAAACTATTTGTATGATGGGTTTACTTCTGTTTGCAGAGGGTTTCGTCACAACTGGCCCAAGAGATAGAAGTCTTCAACTGATGACTGACCTTCGCCTATTTGTGTTTTCCTTTTTAAAAGCGTTCTGAGTAACGTTGATATTTTTTGCAGACCGAATTATTTGTCATGACTGTTTCAGTACAGAATTGTGCTTGTACACACATTCATTTGTGGTGTTTGATCCGTCGTTAAAATTAGATTTTAAAAACATTTTGGGTTTGTATGATGGGTTTACTTCTGTTTGCAGAGGGTTTCGTCACAACTGGCCCAAGAGATAGAAGTCTTCAACTGATGACTGACCTTCGCCTATTTGTGTTTTCCTTTTTAAAAGCGTTCTCAGTAACGTTGATATTTTTTGCAGACCGAATTATTTGTCATGACTGTTTCAGTACAGAATTGTGCTTGTACACACATTCATTTGTGGTGTTTGATCCGTCGTTAAAATTAGATTTTAAAAACATTTTTCTCTCGTCTTTCATTAAAGCCTTTCGTTTTTACTTGAAGCTTAGATGTTTAGGGTTTTTTTCTGTCTGTGAAATTAAAGGTAGCGAAGGCATTTTGTTTCCAGAAATATTTTTTGTTATACTGGTAGAAATTCTCTTCACATCTTGGCAGGTTTCGACCTCGGTGCAGCCAATCGCGAGCGTCTGGGGTGTGGCTAATGTAGCTAGCTAAGCCAGATTGCGTTTAGCCGGTGTGGAAAAAGAAAAAGATTTGGTTACAGAAGCTAAAGCCAAAATGCAAAGACTTGACAAAATAGACTGCCAGTGTTTAACCTTGTTTTACCCCGATGTCTGTGTTTTTGCAAAATGGTGGAATTCGACAATGTTTTCGGTTCAATTGATGCGATAAACTTGTGGCGTTTCTTCTCGACAGGTAAGCTAAACTTCAAATTAAAAGTATTTTTAACATGTTGGCCCTTTTACTGACAGTAGCCTATGTTTTCCTGTTGAAGCATGCCTTCTTTTATAGACCCATAAGAGCTGTATTTGTGATATTTGAGTCATGACGCACGAAAGGGTGTTCCGCGGATCTGTTGATTTCATGCTTTCATTAAACAGTTTTTATAACAGAAACCTAAAACACTTTTTGAGACCTTAAAGTGTGCTTGTGCCAACTTTCTTTGAAACATTTCTTTAATAATTTATCTTAATGACATTCGGGTCTAAAGACTTTCATTGCCACTGTATAGTATATTCTATACTCATTTCCTGCAGTACATACCACAGCCTCTGGATGGCACTGCAAAGTAACAGCTCTACCTTTATCATCAAACAAATGACTCTCCCAGTCATTCACTTCACCATGTGTAGAGAAACATGCAGCCTGGCAAGATTATATAAAATGGAAATCTTTAGTTCAAAGTTGCGTGGAGGAGAAACTGTGGTTTGATGTAACGGGTAGAAATCCTTGAACTACTTCTCGTTTTTAATATCTAAAGTCATTTATTTTCAAGACTTGGTAGTACTACAGTAAGGTTGCTTAAGAACATAACAGGTAGAACTATTCCGTCTGCACACTGAGAGCAGACCACATGCAACCCTTCGCTTCCTGCTGCTGAAGACTGCGGTTCTCTTCTAAACAATAGGTGCAAAGACAGGAAATGCCTCAATCAAGATGCTTTTGTCAGCTTCTACAAATACATTAATGACCTTGTTTTTTTTTCTCTTGAGTTTATTTAAAAGACCATAACTGATGTCCATAAGTCACAAGCGACAGTTAACCCAAAAATAATAATTGTGATTTTTCTCACCTTAATGTTGCTCCATACCTGTATGACTTTGAACACAAAAGAAGAGCTTTTAAAGAATGTTGATAACCAAACTATTGTGATTCCATTGACTTCCATTATATTTTTTAACCATACAATTAAAGTCAATGGGAACTGAAGCTGTTTGGTAATCAACTTTCTTCACAAGATCTTGTGTGTTCCACAGAAGAAACTCGAACAGGTTTGGAATGACAGTTTTCATTTCAGGTCTTTATTATCTCTTTAAGCAACTGTATGTATTTACAGAGTTACACAACATTTATGTTCTAAGTCATAAATACGTATTTTGTTGGGCATTTTCAACAAAAAATGACATCAAACTCTGGTACCATTAATAAGAAGCTTCTTCTTTCATTCTCTGATTGTGATCACATTTGTAATAAGCACGACACTGATAAAGTTCCAGAAAGTGTGAGTGGAGTGGAAATGGATGAGTACGCCACCCAGCTGTGTTCCCCCTCCCACTCACCCACCCCTCCATCGTTCTTTCCTTCAGTTGTTTTCTCTTTCATGTCCACCAGGAGCGCGTCCACACAGGAAACTGACATCTTTGTCTCCAGCACCCACTCTGCAAGAACAGCAATGAGTCAGTGCGTGTCTCCGCGAACTTCATCCGACGCCGCATTCGCTCTTGAACAATTTTTACGCAGAAATTCACGAATGAAAAAAGACGCTAAGATGCATTTTTGGTTAATTTCCCGCGTCTGGGTCACGAAAAATGAGTTTCTAGGTTTCTGTAAAGTGTTTTGTCCCATATCACGGCATCAAGAGTCCAAGGTCATTCAAGTTTCATGTCAGTCTTCCAATCATGTGTCCCAGAGCTGAGAGCAGTCCTCACATTCCTCCGTCATGTAGAGGTACGAGTTAATGGCCTCCTTCAGGCCTTCGCTCACTATGGAGTCCTCTGCACCATCTTTTCTCTGCCCGAAGATCATGGAGCTGCGAAGAAAACTCGTTTAGAAACTGCTCTACTAGTTTTTGAAAAGACGATATTACTAGTGTGTCATTAAAGAGAGAGTTCACCAAAAATGTCAAATCTGTCATTATGTTCTCACCCTCAAGTTGTTCCAAACCTGTATGAATTTCTTTCTTCTGTCGAACACAAACGATATTTTGAAGAATGTAACTAAACGTTTGATGGTAGCCAATGATTTCCATAGTATGGAACAAAATATAACCGAGGCCAATGGCTACCAGCAACTGTTTGGTTACCAACATTCTTCAAAGTATCTTTGTGTTAAACAGATGGGAAAAAAACTCGTACAGTTTTGGAACATGATGAGCGAATTTTTATTTTGGGTGATCTGTTGACAGTCACTTCATTTTGTGACTGGATGCATTTGACGCACCTGTCCACATCTTTCCAGTTTATAGTAGGCCTCTTCACGGCAACCGGAGGCGGGCCGGTTACCACAGGAACGTTGTTGGATCCAATGATGTAGCATGGCTCCCCCAGAGTACAGCACAGCCCGTCCGATACTTCTGAGGGACAGTTCACATTTAAACTCCGCCCACAACACATTTCTGCACGTTCAGCCAAAATGTGTTTATTTTAGCATGTTGCTGTGTGGTAGCTAATGAGTTTTGGGTGGTTGCCAGTACTATTTATGTAACAGTGCACTACATAATCAGCTTTTTTTTTTGTTTGGTTTCTGATGATACACCAGTGGTCTTTGACTGCTGACACTGGATAGAGCATAAAGTTTGTTAGCTGTAGAATTACCCTATTCACAGCTATTTTTTTTTTTGTTCCCCACAATTTATTCCACCACTGAAAATGATCTAGAATAAAACTGTTTTTTATAGGCACTGGGCTGACTGGAGTCCACCTCTCGTGTGAGTACATGATTTAAACATTTCCTCAAAACTATTAGTCAGTATCATGTATGTTATTAGTATCAAGCACAAACCCAGCAACATCACATGCAATCACTGGGTGCCAGTAATGAGTTACTGGCTGCATCTGTGAGTGAGTGTGTGTGTGTGTACCTGAATAGTGGGTTAGGGTTAGGGTTACCTGAATAGTGTGCAACCAGGTCGGAGAGGGTCCTGAAGGTGAGTCCAGGAGAGATGTAGACCCAGCCGTTCTCGATGCAGCTGATACGGTAGTGTTTGACAGAAGCGCGTTCATGCGAGCTGCTCCTACGCACTGACAGAGTGTGGCTACCTGAGTTAAAAAAAACACATATACATTAATACAAACTGGATATGACATCTTCTGTAGTTCTGGGTAGTTTCCTGGGTGTTGCCATGCAGCTATTTAGGTTTTTGAAATGCTGCTATGTGATTGCTAGAACATTGCTTGCAGTTGTCAAGTAGGGCTGAAACGATTAGTCGATATTAATAACGCTGATAATAAAAAAAATTTCGACAAATATTTTTGTTGTTAAATAGTCATTTGATCTCATATGATGTATTTTAAGCGCCTGCAATAATGTGGTTTGACAAGTGTGGCGCTGTAGCCCTCCTGCATGCAATCCAATAGAAGAAGACACTGCACTTATGAGACGTGTAAACGAAGCTAAACCAGTAGCCGAACAAAAAATGCTGTCATGTCTAAAGGCCTTGCAATCACAAAGTATTTTTCACTTTTCAGTCAGGTAAAAAGCAGTTTGATATAAGCTGGCAGTGGTTTACTGTTAGCAAACATCCTGGCACTACTGAGAACGTTTAGATGAACATGTAAATATGTGTTTTGCGCTTTCTTTTTAACGCTGACCTCATACGTCATCCGTCCGGAAATGCTTCCATTTACAACAGTGAGCGCAAGCTAGATTCAAGTGATTATTACAGTTTGAATATGGATATTTTTCTTACAAAAATGCATCGATTCGCTACAGGAGGCCTTTGTTCACCCCTCGGCGCCGTGTGAGACACTTTTTTTATGGATGGGCGCTTTTTATTTAGCTTCTTTCGGACTGAATCATGCAACACACGCTGAGTGGCATTAAACAGCTTGAAAGACCAAAGACAATTTTTTATATAACTCCGACTGGATTCGTCTGAAAGAAGAAAGTCATATACACGTAGGATGACTTGAGGGTGAGTAATTTATGGGCTGATTTTCATTTTTGGGTGAACTAACCCTTTAACATTGAGAATTGTTCCCTATACTTAAGTGTTACCAAAATCAACGATTAGTCGATTAATGGTTCTAATGATCATTAGATTAATCAATTATCATAATAATCGTTTGTTGCAGATAGCTGTGATAGTGGTAAGTGGCTTAGCAAATTGTAGAAAAACAATAATGCTAGTAATGTAGCTCACAGGTACCTGGGTAGGTCTCGCTCTCTCTTATAAGGAAGGATCCGGCGTGATTATGGGGGAGCATCAGCAGTTCCTCTGCTTTCTGTTTGCTGAGACCCACAAACTGCCACCTGCACCACCTGAATAATAAGCATATACAGCAAAATCAATAGATTAAAATTATTCAGTATGCAAATAACAGGTCAAATATTACTAGCTTAGGTGAAACCATTATATAATGTGACTCATATTCTCATATGACTTATGAAGCGACTGTAAAGTGCTGAGGTTCAGCAATCTTCCATTGCCTTCCCACAGGGTCGATATGAAAAATTATCACTGTAAATCATTTAAAGGAAATCAGGTGGTTTGATGAACTTGATAGTCTGATCAAAACAAACTACATATTTTCCAAGAACATTTATGCATAATGGTTTTTTCATGCTAAAATACCATCAAGACATACATCTACCTTTTCTAGTATTTCTACATCTATAATCTTATTGCATGTTATTACATTGTAATAACCATGTATTACATTGTAATAACCCTGTAATTTAATTGCTGCTATTAATAAGTTCAGTAAACACACATGATGTCACCAGCGCTATGATTTCAACATTGTCGTTAAGCCTAATGTTCTATTAGCATTCATTAGTGATAGTCATTAGCGAGGGGCATTTTTCCATATCATACTGTAATGCAGTGGCACTGGTCCCACAGCTATATGACATTATGGAGCAGATGGTCACCTGGTAACACAGATGGGTCTCACTAGGTTATCAAGGTCTCCAGGTCCAAATTACAGACCTCATACCCCAGGCACCAAAATAACACATGCGTAACTGATTACATGTGCTACATATGCGTGTTTGTATTATAATATTGTGCAAGGTGCTTTCGATAACCCCCCGAAATGTATAAAAGCTCACATCACTCTGCAAAAAGACCTTATAGAGAGAAATTTGGACAAAGTCTCTTACTCACCTCATGGTCCTCAGGCTAGCAATGATGACAATCCTTATTCGTGAGCACAATCCTTAACTGCACATCTGCTTATGAACGTGCAACAGCCTGAAAACTCAGATAGCCAAGTTAGAAAACTATTTGGAGTGATTTCTGTAAAGATCAGAGGCTTGTTTTCTTGAGGAGCTGAGAAGTTGAGCTCAGTTTCAGGTGATGTGTCTGCGGGATGCTGCTGTGGTCGTGTCAGTGTTTTAGCATTGCACACTGAGGCAGGCAGCTTTATTTACTAGATACTTGTAGTTTCCTGTGACGAACAGGTCTAACTGTCACTCCCTTGCTGACGCACAGATGCCTGACAGAGAGAACAGACTGGAGAAGATGTTTTGAAAGCTCAAACTGTACGAACACATAACAGATGTTAGTGGAGATGTCATGATGTCATGGGCTCACTGATGCAGTAATACAGACGCCAACGGAAGCAGCTTCAGAAATTTCAGAAAGGTTTCAGAAAGGTTCAGAAATTGTCTAGTGCTAGTTTTAATTTCACATATTCCCAAATGCACCAAAATCAATTGCCATAGCAATAAGTGCCATGGAAACTAAATCATCAGATCAGATCCTGGTATAGCTGCAAAACAAGTCTTGCTGCAAATAATGACAGCTCATTAACATTTTAAACTCTAGCTGCAGAAAAAAAAAAATAGATAGAGATGCACCGTTTGCACTGTTTCACAGAATTTTGCATGAAAGGCATTTAAGGTACGCTTACACCAGTGGTTCCCAACCCTGGTCCTGGAGGCACCCCAACACTGCACGTTTTGCATGTCTCCTTAAGCTTTCTTTTAGTTTTTGAAAAGTTTTGCGTACAGACGGCAATGCCGTTAAAACGATCCCCATTCACATGGATCCGTGAAAATGACTAAGAACCATGTGCCAATTTTCATGCATGCCTGGCCACTAGATGGCGATGTCACTGTAAAGAAACACTACACACCTGCGCACTAGGGCTGTCAAAATGGCTAAAAACTAAATTAGAATTTTGTACTTAAATATTATCAATATTCGAATTATATTCAAATTTAAAAGCCTTAAAGGGATATTTCGTAAGTAAGTAAGCAGATAAACATCACATTTTCATTTTTGGGTGAACTATCCCTTTAATTTCAGTTTAGGGGGAAAAAGCTTTTGGCTTTTCTCCTGAGGCCACAAGAGGGTGCATTGAGCAAAATATTACTAATGCACGTTTATTCAAAGCAATAAAATAACATGACTGTGTGTGAAAAGAGTGCATAATTAATGTTTATAAACAAAATATTGCTAAAACAATTACAAATAAAAATATCACCTATGTATGCATAGTTTAATACAAAGGGCCAAAGCCAATAACACGGAGTATTTTTTTTATTTAAAACCGCCAGTCTCGAGACATTTTTTTGAAAGGTTGAACTTGCATGAATTTTGCATGGTGAGTGATAGATGTCCCTCTGGAAAATGTGCAAAATATGCATTCTGTGAGAACGGCTTGGTTTCAGTTTTGATGTAAACAAGATCATCTTCGCATTGATGTTCTCTTTTTCTGCAATATTTTGAATGAACAATGCAGCAACACAGCATCTAGTGTGTTCAACTGATAGGCTAATAAAAACATTCAAATGCAAATGTCACTCCGGTGCTAATTCGCATGACAAATGGACCGAGTTAATTATAGTCATAGTAGGCTGTCAACCTAGCAGGTTACCCAAGTTCACCATGTGTCAATTTCAGATAAGAAGAAAATCAGTTAATCTGTACGGAAAGTGAAAATGACAAACATATACGTTGAGTTGATCTAGTTGAATGATTTTGCACATCAGATGGAAAGACGACACAAATCTCTTATCGACTGATCCTTTCTACTGTGGTCAATGATGTGTTAAAGTACTTAAAGTGTGTATGCCATAGTTTCTATAAATAGCTTTCAGATGTGTCATCTCTGACCACATGCAATCAATAGAACCTTTAAACTTGCTTGCGATCGGAAACTTTCACAGCTGGCTGAGGTGACAGAAAAACTGTGATGGGTAGTACACAGAATTGCATGTTGAGCATCTGAAAACCAGTGAATACAAGTGCTTTGAAGCGATTTGGGTCACATTATACTTTGTTTTTCCCTGAGGTACAATTATAAGGTTTATTGACTTAAGGTTTATTGGCCCCCAAACATGATTTAGTATTCTTTGACTGTTTTCTACGTTCTCCCAGCTCTTTAAAGGCACAAAAAAATGAACACGTTGTCATTTTCTCAATCTCATGTCATTTCACAACTAGTATGACTTTCTTCTACAGAACACAAAAGATGATGTAGTTGAAAAATTTATTTTTTTTCTTTCTCAGCTGCGTTTCCATTACCCTTCAAATTGCGCAAATTGAAATTATGAATTGAAAAAACGGCCAATGGAAACATAAATTTCACGAAAACTTCCATATATTGCAAACAAAAGAAAATTTACGCTCGCATGAGGTGGTTTTTCAGGCAATTCGAAAAAGGAATATATATATATATATATCGCAAAACTGCAACGGAAACAGTTTTTCTCATTTACAGATCTATCTTCAAGTCAAACACACCTCTTTACTCTCGCGTGTCACATGACCGAGTGTAATCGCAGACCCTGTGATTGAAAAATCGCGTTTTTTCATATCGCGATATTATCGCAAATGCAATTAATCATTCAGCCCTACATTAAACAGCTTGAAAGATCAAAGACAATTTTTAATATAACTCCGACTGGATTCGTCTGAAAGAAGAAAGTCATATACACCTAGGATGACTTGAGGGTGAGTAATTTATGGGCTCATTTTCATTTTTGGGTGAACTAACCCTTTAATGCTAATATAAATGTCTATTGTACACTTTAAATAGGGACATGCTAATCAGTAGATTTTATTCTAGAAAGACTACAAATGGCAGACAACTATAGAATGTATCATGTGCATATACAAACTTAACATTTCATAAATCTTATTATACAAAAAGTACACTACTCATGAATTGTCTTGTCTTAATATCAACTTGCCAAATAAAGACAAGATACAAGTTTTATGTACAACTACTTTATTTCAATATTCATACAAATCAATATACTCTGCAGACAGTATGAAGTACAGCGCCCCCTAAATGCTTGGAGGACAAAGCACAACGCATCATCACAAACTCACTCAAGGAAGCGGTACAGTTAGCGATCAACAGAGAATTGCCATCCATTGAAATAATAGACCAAGAACAATAAAACTACAGAAACTAACAGAGTTGTCAAAATAATAAGAGGTTATTGGAACATCAGCCTGCTGTACAGAAGAAATTGAGAATCTTAAGCCAAAAGCATACAGATCATTTATCAGTTACTACTGTACAGTGCATTTAGAGGAATCATGCTGTTTCATACCTCTAGATGCCCTATATGGTAAATACAACTGTTATTTGAACAAGCTACAGATCTTATCTTCAGTTACTGGCTTGATTTTGTGTAGCTGATCTCCCAAGCACAGGCTGTGAAAAATAATTTACATGAACTTAAGTGCAAATCTAAGCAAAGTCTCTGCTATTAGGGGTTTCTGGTCTAAAACTCTCCATGTAAACAGAATCAGATTGATTCAATTCAATCAAACTGAATTAACCATTTGCAGAAAGATCTTAACATAATTAACACTAATGCATGTCTATTGTACACTTTAAATAGGGACATGCTAATCAGTAGATTTTATTCTAGAATGTCTGCCATTTGTAGTCTGTCAATTAAAATCAAACCATAATAGCCAATGACATACAGTGAGAGCAGTAGAAACCCTCTAAAAGAGACAGAATGCAGTCTAGAAAATTAAGTACTGAAGAAAAATGTAAATGAGGAAATTAAGTAGTTTGGTCATCTCTGTAGTAAACACAAGGGACAGGAAGACCTTAGAGAGAGCAAGAGAGGGAACGAAAACTCTCCCACTACAGACGAGAATATCCTCCAAATGTTCAAAATATATGCAAACTATATACACAAGAAGCATATCGAGAGTGGAAATTAATCTCCAATGGATGACAAATATAAAAGAATGGAGTAATACTCCATTAAATTCAAGGTAAAAACATCAGCAAAAGATTAGTATGCTTGCATGCAGTGGAAAAATATTCCAATATGTAAAATACATGGTTTACTAGACATCAAACAATGTATCCCTTCATTAGACCAGCGCTCCTTGGCCACAAGAGAACAAAAAGAATGAAAGACAAAGACGGAGTGGAAACAAAACCCCAAAGTGGACAAAACCGCCTGAGGTGCAGAGGTTCAAACAAGCAGATGATCCCAGGTTAAATGGTGGCTTGGTTCTGGGTGCTTTAGCAGGACACCTCCATGGTTTGTGGTCTGTTCTGGTTGTCGTGGACCGGGCCGCCGGTGGCGCCCTCCATCTGTGAACTGGTATGTGCGCGGCTGCGTGAGCCGTCTGCCGAGCCCATGCTGGAGGCAGAGTGAGTGCGAGATCGAGCCAATCGGGTCATACTGGCAGTGGGCACTGAGAGAGAGAAGAGAGAAATCGAATGGAGGTGAAAACATGTATGCACTAATGCTGCTGCTGCTGTTTTGCCTGAGGCATGACTGTTGAGACGATCCTGAGTGAGGGGCATATGCTTCACAGGATAGCCAGTTTTGCACTCTTAGCATTCGGATCCAAACATATGAAGATCCAAGAGAGGGAGAATAATGAGTCTCCTCAAACTACGTGACTCCTGCACATCTGCACACTGCTGACTGCTCAACTAAAGCTGGACTGACTGAGATATAACAATTTGGTTTATGGTTAATGAGAATAGTAAGCTGAATCCCAATTCACATACTTCTGAACGTATGCACACCATTGACTGAGATTTGCTGCAAAATGGATTTCGAAACAGATTAAATTCAATTCTGAGTTTTATGCATAAAAGGCAATTTAATTAAATACTGCCACAGAGAGAGAATGTGTTTCATATTGTGTTTCAGACCGATTCAAACCATTAACTCTTTCCCTGCCAAACACAGAATTTACTGTGTTTTCACTGTTATACACTATTGCGCTATTACGCATCTCCTGAATGAGTCTAGAATGTCCCGATCAAAAACACAGGCGAGGAAGACAGAAAAAAAATCTCATATGCATATGAAAAATAATGTGATCGTCAACAATAAAAAGCATATAAATCAAAATTTCCTAATGTTACCGAGTGAAATGTCAATCCAGGAAGTGGTAAAGGAGTGCTGATGGAAGCCATCTACTGCATCTTTGCTTTGATCATTGTACTGAATGTGATCCAGATGTAGTATTTGATTAAAATGCAATTTTCTCAACTTTTTGCTCAAAATGGTGCTTTTTTTGATATCTTGCCTACATTCAAGTAGGCTTGAAGCAAAAATAAAAC
This sequence comes from Sinocyclocheilus grahami, assembly GCF_001515645.1. Classification (NCBI taxonomy): domain Eukaryota; kingdom Metazoa; phylum Chordata; class Actinopteri; order Cypriniformes; family Cyprinidae; genus Sinocyclocheilus; species Sinocyclocheilus grahami. Next base: position 61,476 of record NW_015505482.1, on the reverse strand, counting down.
TGATTTTTGTTTAAAAGTAGTCTGTTCTTGATTTTGATGCATTGCATGTTCAGATATTTATACAACAAAATATTCTGGGGGCCATGACATTTTTTCCCCCAAAATGCTGGCAGGGAAAGTGTTAACTTGCTTACTTTATTCATGCTGCATTTATTTGATTCACTAAAAAGTATTGTCTCATTAAAGTTATTTTTGTTTATTAACTAAACTAAACTAGTCTTGTTGTATGTTAGTTTTTTTTATTCACACATTACAGAAATATCTCAAAAGCCCACAAGTAACACTATTTGGGTGCTTTCACTTGGTTCAATTCTTGGTCCGATCCAGAGATCGATTGACCCGATCTCTGGATTGGTGTTGACACAGTAGTTTTTGGTTCCAAACCATGATACAATTGCATCATTAGAGTGGCAGCTGTTTACCCTGTTGTCAGGTATTAGTCTACAAAGCGGCAACACAAAATGGCACATGCATCTATTTGTTACGACTGTAATGCAAAGTTTCAAAAGAATGTGGGAGTCAATTCCAGCAAGCTGAAATGAGAAATAAATTATCTTTGCTTGCAGCACATCAGTCACTTGTCAGGAAAGCAAATGAGTAAACAAATAAATACACCAATACATGTCATTAATAGTGGTTCACTTCAGTGATTTAATATGATTGCATACTTTAGTACTTTTTAGGTGAACTCGGGTATGGTTCGTGGGTTCATTATCCCAACTAAACCAAACTCTAAAGTCAAATGAACCCGGGTGCACACAAAATGCTAGTGTGAAAGCCCCCTTTGAAACACTACTATCACTAATTTTGCACTGCAATTTGTAACCGTCTTGTATATTATTTGTGTATTATACAGGATGAATAGTATGAAAATTGGGATTCAGCCATAGTTACCCTAAAGCCCAAAGTATACTTCGCTTTTTACGCGTACGTGAGGGACAGCGTACAGTGCATGTGACACAAATTGTGTCATTAAAATAGTACACGCACCACCTGCTTTTTGCAACAACAACAGGCACTCACATTGACAATCACTCAAGAGAGCTCAGCTTTGGTTTAAAAGAGTTCAAAAATATTTGGTATCGGTCATAATTTACAGGAAAAAATAGAGCAGACACTGGGCATGGATGAAGCTTTCAAGAGTGCATTTGACGACCGCCCACCTTTGCACACAACATAAAATATAGTATACTATGCTAGCATAGGCGTACAAAAATGAAGTATACTTAAGAGCGAAGTCTTCTCTTAATACTCGGGCCTAAACAGTGCTGCAGGGATGGTGCATTTTTGTAGGCCAACGCGGAAGTAGCATCACCCTGGTTCCCTTGACAAATCCAATAGGATTTTTCCTTACAGCTTATTTTCTGCAATAATCCAAAAGCCAGTGACTAACAAATGTTCATGATTCTTACACATTTTGTTCATCAAGATATTCTTCACAAACATGAACACCATAAATACAATTTGCAGAAGTAAAGCTAAAGTTGGTCTATATTAGCAAACTTGCATGACTTCAACGTCACCACCACTAAACTGTTTCAATCTTTAAAATTTGATTTGTAATCGTTTGCAAGAGCTATTCTAAACAACCAGGCTGTAAATGCGGACTAGTTCGTTGATGAGTTGACCACGCAATAACAACCTCTGTAGTCCCATTTAATCACCACCTTTTAAGACATGTAAAAGCTTTAAAAAAATCATGAGTGGTGTATTGTAGATATTGTAATATATGAAAATATATCGAGCTTGCGTTAACCACAGACCTCTTTTCAGGCATTTAATCAAAAACCCATTCAAAAGACCCATTGACATTGGGACAACGATAATGCTAACTCGTTTCCGGGTTTTAGCACTTATTCCTGCAGCACTCCATCAATAAATCTCTGAATCCTCAGGTGACACAACCACCCTGCTTGGACACTGCAGTCATTATTCTCCCATGAAGGAAAGATAATCCTCTGGTGAGGATCAAGCTCAAATTCATTTTTACCATTGCAGCAAAATGAATAGTCAACTTCAGACAATGCAGAATGTGGCATGCAAAGTAAAGTTATGTTTCTATGCGAGTCATAAAAAGAATATAATAAAACATCTGTTGGTAGTGGACAGTGTGCACAAACACATTCTCTCAGACTGCTTATAATCATATACAAACATTGGCAACATATGTCCATTTACCATGCTTTACACACCGTGATGCAGACAAAAAGACATTGGTATGCATATGATTGGGACGGGAGGGACAGACAGTGAGGACAGGAAGCACGGGAGGTTGAGATGACGAGCTTAGGCTCAGCTAAAGGTGCTGGTTGATCTCCTGATACCTGATTCGCTGTTCAGGTGGCTGAGTAGCACATGAGGGACTGTTGGCATTGGATGTAAGGGTCAAGAAGGAAGAAAGGGAATGTAAAAGGAGGAGGAAAAAGATGGGACAGAGGAAAGGGAGAGATTATTTGATAGTACTTTCTAAAAGAGGGAGGATAGAGAAAAGGAAAGATTAAGCAGAAGCTACAGGAGAAGACGCAAGGAAAGTAGGGGACATTAGACCATGTGATGGGAATAGCCTTGACAGTAAGTTAGTGTTCTAAATTATTCAAAATGCAAGAAAAGTGGCAGCCAGTGGCAAAGTGATTTTTTTTTTGGGGTGGTTATGGTTCTCTTTTTGACATAACAGATTATTTTAAAGTGAATATCCTTAAAGCGTCAAGGATATTCACTACAAATCAAACAAACATGTGGACGGAGAAGACAAAAATAGTACTTTTTAACCCAAACCATTAAATAGTAGCCTTGGTTAATATAATTTTAAGACCGTGGTGAAAGAGTTTAAAATTTGAAAGTAGAGAGAAAGTGAGAGAAGCTCTCTAGAAGGGAAATTGGTGAGGGACTACCCCAGAAGACAGAGCGTACACTTGTGGGTTTGTTAAAGATGAAACTATATAACACACCCAAAACAGTAACAGAAAAGAACAAAACAAGACTGACAAACACACTTAATCGACTCAAAACACACGGTGGAAATTACCGGATACCCTACCTCTACTGAAAAGCAAATGTCAATGACAGAATCAGCCAATGAGCATTATGCTCTGTTAATGACTCATTCAGCATTCACTAATATTTCCACCCAGACAAAAGAAGAATTACAATCATATACAGTATGTTAGGTGCTTTTCTTGTCTGAACCTACAATTTACGTGCATGAAGTCTGCACTAACAAATACTACTACAGTATAAAGAAAGAAGGATGATTAAAAAGTACAGGAGTACCTAATTTATAATCTATTTGTTAATCGGCAACATGTAGAATAGGGGTTCTTTGGCAAACCCTACAATCAACCTTTCAAACATTTTGGGTGTAAAAATGCACTGGTGCTTATATACTGATTATGGATTTTAATAGTTGATCATTACTGTAATACTACCAAATGCATTGCTTTTAAAATTCATGAACTGTAAATATAAAAACCTAGTCTGCTGTTTTAGGCAATATACATATATTAAAGAGTTAATACCATAAATTGTACAAAAAAAATATATAATTGAATCGAACTGACCAAATTTCAGAATCACTTCATTTCAAGAACAATGAAGTCCGAGCAATTTTTACACCTCTAATCCTCATAACACCACAGCAGAATCAAAGTGTTTTTGATTACATTCTGAATTAAATCGTCTAGAAGGCACAAATCTTACAGTAGCTGCGTTTACATGGACCCAGCTAATCCGATCGTAATAGGACTAGAAGCACAATCAGAATAAAAAAGTCACATGTAACCACGTCAATCGGATTGAATTGGCCAGATCCGATTCAGATTTCGTTCGGATTGTAAGGGGTGGTTTATTCCTTTTGTAATCCGAGCGAGAGGACATGTAAACACACTTGATCGGATTGAAAACCAAAACTGGAAAGTACTGCGCAGGTACAGTGACGTAAAAAATAGCATAATGACGTATGACGCGCGGAACGAGCTGTTCTTCCTGGTGAATAAAGTGACCATAAATGAGTGTCCCGTCATTATAAAACTCCCCTTTCACTCAGCCTCTGTGAAGTGGAGCAGTACAACTAGTCCTTGTTTAAGACTCTCATCAACAGACGACTGGTTTTGGGTGCAGGAAGGGGCACTTTTACTGCTTTATAAAGTAAGCAGCACAGAACAACAGATCATGTGCTGGTCATCGCCTAATTAGGACCCGAAGTAGATAAATATCACGTGTGCTTTTTAAAACAGTATGCGACAACAGCGGGAAACTCTGTATATTCATGCAGTGCACGCATGTCAAAAGAGTAAATCCGATCAGAAGCTTGTGACATATAAACACACATATCAACCCGATCACTTTATTTAGCGTTCATGTAAACACTAGGTTCGGATTCGTCAATCAGAATGAATTAATTCCGATGGAAACAAAAAGTGTCCATGTAAACGTACCTAGTGTGCGTGTTCCCAGACGGGAGGGCTGTATTTTTCAGAAGAAACAAGAATAGAGACTTACAAAGAGGTCAACAGATCTCAGGATTAGATTAGTGACTTGTGGAGGAGGAATGTGACTAATCACATCAAAATGTGAGCATTTTCAAATGAGTCAAGCTGCTTTCGATCACGTTCCTCACACTCTCAGAACACACCTAATCACCAGTGACCGTTGCTCAGAAACACTTTCTGGAATTTCAGAACAAGAGCGTAACATGGGCACACTAAAAATTTGGGTAGATTAAGATTTTTTGATTACTATTAAGACTACTATTTCTATTCAGCAAGGATGCATTAAACTGATCAAAGGTGACAGTAAAGACATTTATAATGAAGAGTTCTAATTCAAATAAATGCTTTTCTTGAACTTTCTATAAAAAAATCCTGAAAACAAATATTAAGAAACAGCTGTTTTCAACATTAATGATAAGAAACGCTATTTATGCAGCAAATTGGCATATTAGAATGATTTCTGAAGGATCATGTGACATTGAAGATTGGAGTAATGATGCTGAAAATTCAGCTTTACCATGACAGGAAGAAATTACATTTTAAAATATATTCAAATCAAATCAGTTCTTTGGAAATATTTCACAATATTACAGTATCTACTGTAAGTTTGCCCAAATAAATGCAGCCTTGGTGAGCATAACAGACTTCTTTCCAAAACATACTCAAAAATCTTAGCAGCCCCAAACCTTTGATCGGTAGTGTACTTCATTCAGGAAGATATGCATTCATGACCTCCTTTTTTTTTGGTTAATTTTTTAATGGCTAATAATGTCTAAAATTTTGCTGCTGTTTTGGCAGGCACTAATCGAAAACACAATTCACATCAGTAATACATAGCTGTGAATACTACTAATGTACTGGTGACATTGTGTTAAACCCTCAAAATGATGTGTAACAAAGGGGAGGATTTTAAGAGAGCTGTTGGGATTCTTTATAGATGAACTTGCCAAGACCTGCTATAACTCAGTGCTGCAAGTGGTTTAGAAATCACTAGGGGTGCAACGGATCGTAGATGATCCTTGATCTGTATGGATCAGGCTCCACGGTTCGGCATGCATGTGATTTGCGAATTAAATCAAGTGTTTAACCATCATAGAGTTAAAGTTTATCATTTGAACGTGTTTTGTCTTGCCAATTTACACATTCAAGCAATTTTAAACCACTCAAATGAAAGAACTCGAATTTGGGACTTGCACATTGTTTTCTGTGCACACAGCCGCTGCCGCACACACCCGAAGTGTGCACATACTGAGAGAGAGAGAGAGAGAGAGAGGGGGGTGCGATTCAGACAGTGCGTGACACCGAATTGATGCGCTTGAACGGATTTTATGTTAAAATACCCATTTTGGCAAGTATTCTGGTAAACACAGTCATTTATGTCTTAAGTGAATGTAAACAGCTGAGAAACAAAACAGATGTATGTCAGTATTAGGTCTGTGCATTTGGTCTTAAAGTGATAGCAGTCAATAAATACCTGCTTCTCTCTGCTATTCAAACAACACCACAGCTTTAACAAAGATTATTCTGTATTTAACTTATGCAGTGAGCACTATTGTGTTATTTTAAACTTAATTTTTACATTTCTGCACCTGAATACTACAGTTACTGACTTTATTTGTAACTTTATGTTGTATTCATCTATGCTTTTAATTTGTGTAACTGTTTTTTTGTGTACTAGTCAAGCTAGTAGTTTTTGCTGCGGTATAGAAGAATTTAAAGTAAGCTTTGAGTAATAAATGAAGAGCAAACCTTTTTTTTTTTTTAGCGAATCCAAAAAAATTATCCGTGACTCGAAATTCGTTATATTCGAACCGTGAGTTTTGTGATCCGTTGCACCACTAGAAATAACACACCTTTAAATACAATCACACACAAAAATTTCATTTAATGTTTATATCCCGGAATAAAAGCCTATTCTGAAAATAACCATATAAACATTAGAGCTGAATGAAGCTGAGGCCTTGAATACAGATTCATGGAGGTTTGAGGTACTGCATTACAGCAATAAAGTTTCCATGCTAAGCAAACCTCTGTTCAGGCAAAGGACCTTTTAGGGCACAAGAGATATTTATCCTGAAGATCAGAGAAGGTTTGTCACACAGGGCTCATGCCACACAGCATGCTCTTAGAGGAAGACTAGTGTACTTACACGCTGAAGAACGCAGCACTGCACAGCCACATGGGAGACAAGTCATGTGTTAGTGCAGAGGACGGCTGATCTGAAACCTGCTTAACTCAAGAATACTGGCCTGAAGCTTCGAGTAATAAAGCCAGATCAGCAGTGGATAAATTACAGTTCTTTTCAAGATTCATAACATCTGATGCCTTGTGTTCTTGCTTTGAACAGGCAGGATTTTCTCTCTCACACCTACACCCGTAAATGTGTCATATTCCTGCAGCTGTTTTGAGTTGTGTGAGTATTTATGACGTATGACGCCCAACGTGACATCTCTCTAACAACACGATGCTTTCAGACAAAAATGCAAATAAGAGGCAAAATATATACAAACAGTGAAGGTATATAACGAAGGAAGATGATACGATTAAACGCTTAACATTAAAGTGGCCTATGAAAAGACAAAGAGGACAGATACTTACTGTAGCCCATTCCCTGGACAAAGTACTTGAAAGCCTCAGCGAGTTTACCCGGCTGAAAATAGAAAACATCCACATTTAATACAAGTCTAAAGTACATCAAATTCATGCTGTGGCAGACACAATAGTGTTGTCTTTTATTCTTACTTGGACAACTTGGGGAAGTCCACCACAATCTGCCATCTGAAAAGAGGAAGGGAACAATAATCAATTGTGTCATACTGAAGTACAATAATCAACAGAGATGGAAACTTGAAAAATGTCACAAAGATGTGACCCCAGACATTTCACCAACAAAAAATGGTTATAAGGCAGTTATTTTTTTTATCTTTTGCTGCAGTGTGTCAGTAGGAAATATCAGTTTACATTTCCAAATATTCTTTTTGCCATTAATTGTAATAATCCAGTGAGATTTTTGTTTGCACAAGGAGTCTGACAACAGCCAGTGCTCCACACAGAGATCCGATCTTGGATCTTCGATCTGACAGGAATTAGAAGAAGAAGAAGAAAAAAAACCCGAGACAGACTAAATCCAGAAGAACTGTGGCAATGTCTCCAAAACACTTGATTGAAGAAACCTACCTGCAAAGCTACAGTACTGTGAAAAGTTTTAGGCAGTGAGGATGCTTTCAGAAATAATGTCATACATAGATTTTATTGATCAATTAACTTCTATTAACTAAATTAAATTAATATTTGGTGTGACTGCGCAAGTGCACCTAGAACAAAAGCGGTTTTAAATGCAAAGGGTATTGTTTTTAGGTAGGTTTCTTCAAACGTCTTGGAGATATTGCCACAGTTCTTCTGGATTTTGTCTATCTCATATTCTTCATGACTGACTGACTTCTGACAGGGTTAGCGATAGCGGGACCTCAAACATTTTATTTGTTGACAGATTTATAATTAAAAATTTTACATTTTCAAATGTATGTTACAAGCAACCCAAACTCTCAGCACATGCAGAGATGGGAGCTTGTGTGGTGCTACATTTTCTGCGAACCACTCTCTTTACTCTGAGAGACTGAAAACACTGGATCATGAGTTGCTTTTGTGTAAAAGAGCACATTGCGGCGCTTTCTTGACAACTCAAAACCTCATTTTGGTATACACAAAGGTGAGAGTTTGCATCCCTAAATTAAAACATTGCTCTTGGAGAAAAAAGCTGACATGCCTTGAGTAAAGTAGTCTTGGTTGGATTTAGCCTTGAGTTGCATTCAACCTGTAAAAAAACAGATAAAATCCCACCTGGTCAGTTTAGAAACAAAATGGAAGGTATAGACAGATAAAATGACCAACTCTACACTAAACCAAACAGTTTGCCCAGCATTAATGGCTCAGTCTCACTCTAAAGTGCCAAACTTAGGCAAACTCAGTAGGTGTGTTCATTAAGTGCACATTAAGCTTTTTCTGTATTAAGGATTTTAGAACAGATGGAACTGCTGTTTTGGACAATCAGGATCCAAGACCAGAAGCATATTATAGTTATTCAAGAGTGCTTTACAACAAGCACAAGTGCATAAGACTTTATGATGCACAGCCCCTTTTAGGATGTGATGTCATTGGTACACTCTGAATGGAAATGTATGAAGAGATGAGCATAACGGGCCTTTAAGAAAGCACACTATGTTCTCTACCGTTGCCCATAGATGCAATAGCAATGTTCTCGAATTAGTCACTCACCACAGCCTCTACCGCTGGTGATGTGTCACCAACTATTAGCAAGGCAGGACATCTAAACAGTAACAGAAGAAAAACATAAAAGTCTATGGAAGAGAAGGCACAATGATTTACAGCCAAAATAGACAAAAACAGACAACCAAACAACCTACTTCAGCGTTTTGACTGTATTTTCATTAAGTCCCAGGACAGGCCTCTCAATCTCCAGATCTTGCCGACTGTGACATGCAAATGAAAACTTTTATCAAGATCAGCTCATATGACAATGATCAGTACATGAACTGATAATGTCACCTGTTGTAGGAGTGGCAGAAGAGAGCCAGGTTGTCCTGATTGATGTCCTGAGCGATGTGCAGACGATATGTTTGAATGATCTCCTGGTTCTCTGTCAGCTCGTCCTGAGGTACAAAAGCTCATGAACACACTCTAAGAGAAATGTTTTTGTTCTGAGTGAATCATCTTATAGATGCAGAGGTGAGTGTCATATTTAAGGCTTACCGTGCTGAAATGGTGTGCCATCACAATGTCTACAAGACTGCTGGTCCATCCAGATAACTACAACAGAAACACACATGCACATTTTTTGTGAAAAGCACAATGTTTGAAGATCAAACAAATTGTGTTCCCAGCACCTCCACTGACTTGAGCACCTTTAATTATTGTAGCATTCTGACCTCTAAGGTTATTATGAGCTTTACAACAGGGAAATCTTTAAGAAGATCAACTACACTAATCTGTTGAGAAATTTTAAGTATGGAGGAATGGTTAGGGTTAGCTTTTGGCTAATAATGAAAGGATAGGATATCTTAATTATGCATAGTGTATAAAGAAAATAAAAAATTTAAGTAATTCCATGCATAGTTGATTACACTAAAATGCGAATGAAACTAAAATGGTATCTTTTTTGTTTTGAGAAAAGCATCCAAGATAATACTAAGATTATTGTAAAAGACTACTGTGGCAGACTAAAGCATTATATGTGCCTATTACAAAAAACTGTACCTTTGGAGATACAACAGCTTGTTGCTGGGGCAGTACGAGTATCATATTTTTTATAGTCATTTATTTAACTATTTAATAATTTTCTGCACAAAATAAACATGCACAATTTTACCTTAGAGGCAGCCCAGTCAATCCAGCCCTTAGCACAGGGGTCCACATTGATGAGAACCAACCCCTCCACCAGAGCAGGCTCATTCAGCTAAGAGAATGGTAAGATTACATGGATTAGTTCATCATTATGGCTCATACTGACTTTAACACTCAGAGCACCTACTGACTGAGAGGATTATTAGACAGATTCTTGACTTCTTGTGGTATTGCTAGCTATAGACTTGCCAGGGTCATGTGACAGTCGAACACATTGTAATTGGCCTGGGAGCACAAAATACCACAGAAAACCTGATTTAAAAAAATGTCAGTAGTCAACATGAAAATCAAAACTGATCCCATTTACTTTCTGAATACTCATTCTCAGCCTTTTCTCTTGTGCATCAGTGCATATTATTCTAAAGAGTAATCTTCAAATTTTGTCATCAAACAGGTATAAATACTTCTGCATCTGCAACATCTTTCCTTTTTGGTGGACAATACCAATTTTGCTCGTTACTGGTTAAAGTTTAATTATGCGAACAGGCAAATAGCTGTTTAAAGGGATAGTTCAACCAAAAATGAAAACTGTTGCCATTGTCACCCTCATGCTGTTCCAAACCTGTATGACTTCATTCACAAACAAAGATAATTTGAAGACTGTTGACTTCCATTGCATGAATTAATGAATACATGAATGCACAGATGCATGGATGCATGAATGAAATAAATGAATGAATGAATGATTTAAAGGTGACATCAGATGCAAAATTCACTTTTATATGATGTTTGAACATAAATGTGTGCTGGCAGTACTACACAACCACCCTATAATGATAAAAATCCAGTGTTTTTTTAACATCCCCATAAATCATAACCTCTTTCTCAGATCAACCCGTTCACAGATTCTTGGCAGTGTGAGGTACTTTTGGCAGGCCCCTCCCATGATTGTTTGACTGACACTGGTGTTTCGACGCCGGAGCAGATGTAGACAAGAATGTCTCCTAAGTGATTGAGGTGTTTTGTTGTTGGATGTAATAATGAACATAGCAATCGTCATTAAATCCCTATATCTGAGCCGCTGAAGCCACAGTGGATAACTTTTGTTTTTTTAAGGGAATGCGCCCCCCAATCTACGTAAATGCGTTTATGTTTGTGTGAATAATGGCCTCCTGTAGCGAATCTATGCGTTTTTGTAAGAAAAATATCCATATTTCAAACGGAGGGGCCAGGATAATTTTTAATATAACTCCGATTGGATTCGTCTGAAAGAAGAAAGTCATATACACCTAGGATGCCTCGAGAGTGAGTACATCACAGGCTAATTTTCATTTTTGGGTGAACTAACCCTTTAAGACCCTAAAGAATCATATCAACTTATGGAAAATGGGCATCTGATGTCCCCTTTAATGCATGAATGCATGAATGAATTAATGAATTTCCACTGAATTTCCACAGAAGTCAGTCATACAGTTTTGCAACCTTCATCATATATTTATTTTTAGGTGAACTATTCCTTTAAGCATAATTTTAAACTACAGTGGTAGATAATGAAGCATTTATAAAATCTTTGCCCATGTTTAACAGTAATGTAATAAATATTAAAGGAATGGGATTCGAGTAGTTGGCTGACTGAAAAACTCTTATTTGAGTCTCCATTCTAGTATGGAGTGCCACTTTATAAGGTCTAGTTTGTGACAGATAAAATCAGATTTTGGCCAACATTTTGTCTCGAGTATTCTGTTTTACCACTGAAATAGGCCTGTTACAGAAGATGGCTTGAGAATGCAACAAAGTAAAGCCATGGGAAAGGGATCACTTTACAAATTGTACAAATTACAGGTCTGAGAAAGTCAACTTTAATCTCAGTGGTGACCAAGCAAAAATGTCTACCTATACGTGACCTATACATCATCACCTTAACCAAGTTCTCATTATCTCAGTGTCCAAAGCGCTAACTTACTGCAAGGGCTCACACTTGGTTTTAACAAAGAAATTCAGCTACAGGCAGCCATGTGAACTAATCAAAAGTCTTGTTACAGTGATCGTGACGGAAAAAAGTTCAGGTTTCACACCTCTTCTTTTTCCTCTCTGCATAACGCTCTGCACCAGACATTCAGAGAAATGCAAGCCCTCGAGGTAGCACTCACATGACCACATGTCTACGGACAAGCATGTGACAAGCAAATTGTAATTCAAATGAGTTTAAGTTTACGGTGCTGTAGTTGTTCTGCAGAGCTGCGTAGGTGTGTGTTTGTTCAAATCGGCCATCTGACATCACAGAACCCAATTAGCAAGTGGCAGAAATATGATAAATGTGCAATGCAAGCTGATAGATGGATGAAAGTGTGAGGTGCTGAACTGAAGTAATAGAGTCAATAGTGAAAGACAGTCACATTCTTTAGTTAATTGGAGAAAAATACCCTTTATCAATTTATACCTTGATAATAACCAGCAGGATACATGAGTGAGTGTGTGTTTGAGTGCGTTTATGAAGGTATCTATCCTCAGTGTTTATGTTTGTGCGTAGATGGTGAATAAGAGCTTTGTGTAGGGTGAGAGTGTGAATGCATGTGTGAACTACGCATCTCAGAGGAGGTGTGGGGAATTTATTGAAGACTGAGGACAGATGGTTTTACTGCAGACACACTTCAAGGATCTTCACCTCTGATGACCTGAACTTCATTCAGCTGCTCAATTAAACATCTAATGGTGCGTTTTCACAAGCTACTCCAACTAACGGTTACAAATAAAGGTGACATGTACCCCACCTGCGGGACATGTTGTCACAATTCACTTCCATTTTTTGAGGGTAAATAAAGAAAAACGTCTATGCTGTAATTATGAAACAAAGTGACATATTTGTACTAGACAAGTGTAAAATTACTGTGGATTAATTTTATATATATATATATATATATATATAGATAATAATAATAAATATATATATATATATATATATAAAATAAAAAGAACAGATGCCCCATTCTACCTAAGCTTGGTTTCAACATAAATTTCCTGTCCACATTTTTTAACTTTTCCTGCTTTCAGTTGGACTTTAGACATATATACACTCAAATAAAGAGTCTGAAAATGCGTAGCGTTGATGTGCAACTGAAATCACATAGGTCCTGAACTACATGTGATGAGGAATGAACTTGGCAACTGTTAAAAAGCTCCATATAGTAAGAATGTGTTTTGTATAAATGTATTCTGGATGTACTGCCTCAGTCGTATTGTCATGTGACCTACGGCGTCAATTGACCCTTCGCAAAGACCCTGCCCCTCTTAGTTACTGTTGCAATGTCCAACAAGCGAGAGCGCCACATGTTTCACGCAGTGAAAAATACATCACGGAGCAAAGAGGAAACTGACAACGCATCGACAGACAAGACAGAGCAGGTTACTTTTTGTATGAAAAAGTCTCAGCTTTCAAATTTTGTCATTTATGAAATTCAAACTATAAATACCGTTTTGTGGCTCTTTAATGTGTCATGACAGATCGCCATAGTGCCTCAGTTCAAGCGGCATGTACACAGATAATTAGGGCTGTGCAAAAAATCAAATGCGATTTTCATGCGCATCTCGTCAATAAAGCCGCTCCTGTGATTAGTAGTAAATCTCCAGCACGTGCATTCAGATGGAGCGGCATTTACTACACAGAGCCGTAGTTCACTGACAAGCTACACAAAATTGCGGGCGAGTCATTGATTTTCATATTTACTAGTTAAAGCATGAAATAAACATGAATGAACATCAGGAGGTATCTTGTGTCAACCGTGGAAAAACGTCAATACACACCATTTTTCAAGTTCAAGTCCACCGACATTAATCTACTCTTCTGTCTGGATTGTTTGTCGGACAAAACGGCAGATTCAGTGTTATGATTGGTCTGATCGCCTGTCAATCAAACTCCTGGTGAAGAGTCATTTGCACCTTTTCTCAGAATCTCGACATTAGTAGTACTGTAGGATATCCAGGTGCTTTTTGCCTACTATATGTATTAAAACTATGAGTTTATCTTCTATTATATAGCAGGGAAGCAGGCATATTCAAACACCAAGATGGTGTTCCTCTCAGAGGTGTAAAGGTTCAGAAAGTAAAAGTCCTCATCAGTATTTTTGTTCCAATCACCTGGATTTGCTAATTAGCACAGTTTTTCAGCCAGGAGGTAGAACTAATTAGTGAAATCAGCTGGCTGAGTTCATGAGTGGAATAAACATATGGCAGGACTTTTACTTTCTGACCCCTGGACCAGTGTTAATTTCGTCAATGAAGACAACGACGAAAAATATTCGTTAACGAACATTTTTTCTGTGACTATGACAAGACATTGACGAGCTAAAACTAATATCTGATGATAAAAATTATGACGGAATTTATGCCGCGTCTTTATTAACAAGACAAGATGGAACTATAATGTTATTTGAGGACTACCGGACATTCAAAATACATCCTATAGGCTACTGTCTTGTCCTTCAAAATGTGCGTCCCTGTCATTGGATTGCAATCGGATAAGGGGTGTTTGCATATCTAGTCTCAGTATGGCAGTCACAGTGGATGGATAGGCTACCAAAATGCGAACTAGGGGTCTGAAACAATGGCCTCAGCACCTGAAGGGGTAGGGTAAGGTGACAAGACGTCCCGTTTTTCCCGGGAGTCACAATTCGTTGTCGATTAACTTAAAGTTAGATAGGCAGAATCGCGCTGATAGAAGTGCTCCCTCGCGCACGCTCCACTTCTTCAGTTCTCATATACAGCGTGCGATCAGTTCTCAGTCCTCAAATACACACACATCAGTCCAAATGTCTATCGTGTAGAGTATCTCACGTAAATACAGTCGGTTATGGATTAAGTGAACGTAAACAGGTGGGTGAAAACTGAACATGTGTCAGTATTACATGCATGCCTTCCGTCTTAAAGGGACAGCATTCCTAATTAAAGGGTTAGTTCACCCAAAAAATTTGACTGTTTTACTAACGCTTGAGGCATCCTAGATGTATATGGCTTTCTTCTTTCAGACGAAGCGGAAGCCGTGCCGGTGGAAGATGCAGGAATTATGCGCAGCGTGCGCGCCTCTGAGATATGCTAGTCTCGCGAGTTTGTTTATAGGAGCAAAGGAAGCAAAGTTTCCTTACTTTAGCTAAGGAAAACCAGTCTCCTCTTGGTTTATATAAAAATCCTCTGACATTTTTCTTTACAAATCCTCGGTTTGTACTTCTAATTCATGACCGGCATTTTGTTTTGTTCTCTCTCCGCATTCGTCACTAATCACGCAATGCCGACGTCCTACGTCATCCGCCGGAACGGCTTCCGTGTATGACAGATAACGGAAGTGAGAAAAAAGTATTTATTACGTTTGAAATATGGATATTTGTCGAACAAAAACGCATGGATTCACTACAGGAGGCCTTTAAGACTAAGACTAAATCAAAAATGCCAGTAAAAATTAACATTGCCCTGGACTTTACACATCTGGTTCCTCCAAGAACAAGGTTGAGAAATACTCATCTAAAAACCAATCCCTCTCCTCTTCAAGTAGGTGAGCTGTATAATGATACATTTTGCCACTGAAAGACAGGAACTTTGAAAATATATGGGACAACTTACGGTTGAGTCCAATGTCATGATAGGTGAGAATGACCGGTCTGTTGCCTTTAGGAGTCCCTCTCAAAGTCACATGAAGGACACCGTGAGACCGTGAGGAGTCATGCTCCTGCAACCAATCAGAAGATGACATGTGAATTAATAATAGAAGTGCAAAGGTGTCAACAGTTCAACAGTTTAACTGTTTGAAATCATTCCTGCAATGTCTGCATGAAAACACAGACTGAAAGGTTTACATAAGGGGCCTTTAAACTTATTCTTTGTAAGGAAATATCTGCTCATCCAGTCAAATAACATCTCTAAATCAGGTAATAATTAACTCAAGGGTTTCTTTTAGCCTGTTCCCAAAAAACAATGCAGGTCAACGTCTGATTCAATCACCGCCTTGTGTTTCGCTGTGGTGTAGGTTTTGGCCCACCCTTGATGTTGTTTGTTGTTGCACATCACCACAACCACCACCACAGCATTATACATCAAAGTAAAAAAATCTGTCGCCTTGGATGAAATGGACAGCTCAGCTACAACACGACACAAACAGGATGAGGCTTGAACCACAAGAATGAGGTGAGAGGCTAACAGCACTACTTAAGGACTCCTAAGGCCAAAAGAGCAGCAGGTCCGGCTCTAATCTCATTCCACACACAGCATGAGGACCATAAGAACCAAAAGCAGCTCTGACCTGCACTGGAGGAGACGGACACGGTTTTGATGCAAACCTGCAGACTCCACAAACTTATATAAACACAAGGCTATAGTGACCTTAACCGAAGACGCAGCATGCATGTTTGTATATATAAGAAGAAAACCATCTCTCTCTAATGTAGTGTAGAATAGTGATGTCTTAAGCAGAAGATCTAGAAATCATTCTAGCAGCTGACACCTGAAGCAAACCACACAGCACCCACTAAAGGCAGCAGATTTAAAAATAGACGAGGCGGTTATGTTTGTGCACACACATACTGCTCTCCCTGACATCTCATGTTAGGTGACTGTTGTGTGATGTCTTGATGCACCGTTCAAACAGTCTCCAGAAACAGGTGTTTCTACAGTGCTGCCATTTCTACACTGGACGTGAGCGGCACACTGTGACATGACAAAACCTGCTCACTCCCCTTTATAATCAAAGCGGTCTACAATGGAAACAGCCGTTGGAGGACACCCAGTTTCAATTTGACACTGCACAACTACTCGTCCATCTGAAATAAAACCGTTTTGTCTGAAAAAAGCATTTGCGAACTGACTGCTATGCATTTTTTATGTTTCTATACCTCTCGTTGTGAGGCTAAATGCTTGTAGCTTCTGGCCGATTAAATCATGGTTTTGACTGTTTTACTAACGCTTGAGGCATCCTAGATGTATATGGCTTTCTTCTTTCAGACGAAGCGGAAGCCGTGCCGGTGGAAGATGCAGGAATTATGCGCAGCGTGCGCGCCTCTGAGATATGCTAGTCTCGCGAGTTTGTTTATAGGAGCAAAGGAAGCAAAGTTTCCTTACTTTAGCTAAGGAAAACCAGTCTCCTCTTGGTTTATATAAAAATCCTCTGACATTTTTCTTTACAAATCCTCGGTTTGTACTTCTAATTCATGACCGGCATTTTGTTTTGTTCTCTCTCCGCATTCGTCACTAATCACGCAATGCCGACGTCCTACGTCATCCGCCGGAACGGCTTCCGTGTATGACAGATAACGGAAGTGAGAAAAAAGTATTTATTACGTTTGAAATATGGATATTTGTCGAACAAAAACGCATGGATTCACTACAGGAGGCCTTTAAGACTAAGACTAAATCAAAAATGCCAGTAAAAATTAACATTGCCCTGGACTTTACACATCTGGTTCCTCCAAGAACAAGGTTGAGAAATACTCATCTAAAAACCAATCCCTCTCCTCTTCAAGTAGGTGAGCTGTATAATGATACATTTTGCCACTGAAAGACAGGAACTTTGAAAATATATGGGACAACTTACGGTTGAGTCCAATGTCATGATAGGTGAGAATGACCGGTCTGTTGCCTTTAGGAGTCCCTCTCAAAGTCACATGAAGGACACCGTGAGGAGTCTCAATGTCATGCTCCTGCAACCAATCAGAAGATGACATGTGAATTAATAATAGAAGTGCAAAGGTGTCAACAGTTTAAGCATAGAGCTGTTTGAAATCATTCCTGCAATGTCTGCATGAAAACACAGACTGAAAGGTTTACATAAGGGGCCTTTAAACTTATTCTTTGTAAGGAAATATCTGCTCATCCAGTCAAATAACATCTCTAAATCAGGTAATAATTAACTCAAGGGTTTCTTTTAGCCTGTTCCCAAAAAACAATGCAGGTCAACGTCTGATTCAATCACCGCCTTGTGTTTCGCTGTGGTGTAGGTTTTGGCCCACCCTTGATGTTGTTTGTTGTTGCACATCACCACAACCACCACCACAGCATTATACATCAAAGTAAAAAAATCTGTCGCCTTGGATGAAATGGACAGCTCAGCTACAACACGACACAAACAGGATGAGGCTTGAACCACAAGAATGAGGTGAGAGGCTAACAGCACTACTTAAGGACTCCTAAGGCCAAAAGAGCAGCAGGTCCGGCTCTAATCTCATTCCACACACAGCATGAGGACCATAAGAACCAAAAGCAGCTCTGACCTGCACTGGAGGAGACGGACACGGTTTTGATGCAAACCTGCAGACTCCACAAACTTATATAAACACAAGGCTATAGTGACCTTAACCGAAGACGCAGCATGCATGTTTGTATATATAAGAAGAAAACCATCTCTCTCTAATGTAGTGTAGAATAGTGATGTCTTAAGCAGAAGATCTAGAAATCATTCTAGCAGCTGACACCTGAAGCAAACCACACAGCACCCACTAAAGGCAGCAGATTTAAAAATAGACGAGGCGGTTATGTTTGTGCACACACATACTGCTCTCCCTGACATCTCATGTTAGGTGACTGTTGTGTGATGTCTTGATGCACCGTTCAAACAGTCTCCAGAAACAGGTGTTTCTACAGTGCTGCCATTTCTACACTGGACGTGAGCGGCACACTGTGACATGACAAAACCTGCTCACTCCCCTTTATAATCAAAGCGGTCTACAATGGAAACAGCCGTTGGAGGACACCCAGTTTCAATTTGACACTGCACAACTACTCGTCCATCTGAAATAAAACCGTTTTGTCTGAAAAAAGCATTTGTGAACTGACTGCTATGCATTTTTTATGTTTCTATACCTCTCGTTGTGAGGCTAAATGCTTGTAGCTTCTGGCCGATTAAATCATGGTCGGTAACATTTTGGAAAGGTTTTGAAAAAAATCTCTTATGCTCACTGAGGTTGAATTTATTTGATCAAAAACAGATAGTAATAGTAAAAACACTAATATTCCAAAATATTATTATGATTAATAAAAATAAAAATTATTCCTGTGTTGCAAAGCTGCATTTTCTGCATCATTACTCCAGTCTCAAGTGTCATATGATCCTTCAGAAGTTTCTTATTATTATAAATGATGAAAACCGTTGTGCTGCCTCATATATATATTTATATTTTTTTATTTTTTTTCCAGGATAATTTGCATAGAAAATTCTAAAGAGTAGGACTATTTTGAAATGGAAATCTTTTGCAACATTATAAACGTCTTTAATGCAACTTTTGATCGATTTAATGCATCCTTTCTAAATAAAAGTATTAATTACTTGAACAAAAATGTATGCATGTAATACAAACATTGTATAAAATTGTTTTGCTACTCTGAAATTATAGTTTATCAAACAGGACAGTCACTCTTTTGTATAACCAAGAAAATTAAATCACAAGTCATAAGTACTTAAAACAGCAACAATATAATCACTTCTGACACTGCATGGTCACTTGCTATTGGTCTTTTTCCTCTTAATCCAAGAACCTACAGCAACAATAAGACTCCGTTACCAAGACAACACCACACCACAGCAGCCAACCAGCAGCAGCAGGACAGAAATGGAAAAGCAGGCAGCGCGGATCAAGCTAAAGGTAGATGTGCCTGAGGGCAGCTCAGAAACGTGTCAGGGATCTGTCAGAGACGGCAGTGCTCTGATACGGATGGAAGAAAGAGAACAAGGTGAACTTGATAAAGAGGTTGGCAGCAGTAAAAAGTTCAAATCTCATCCGAACACAAGTACCTGTCTTCTGTTTGTCTGTAAACAGCGGAGACAAAAGCAGCTATTAAGATAGGGAAGTTACTACACCTGTGCAGTGCACACAAATTCTGCAAGATATTTTTCAAAGGTCTGTTCAAAAGTAAAACAGTAAAGATGTGATTTAAATGGTAAAATGTGACAATCCTGAAGTTACTGTCTACATAACCAAGTAAATTAATTTTAGTAACTGAAGATGAATGTGGCTTTGTAAAAAGTCAATATAACAAAAACAAAAACTTATTGCAGCATCATGCACTGCTAAAAAGCAAAGTTATTTAAACCCCTTAACTGTCACCATCCCACCTGTGGGACACTTGGCGTTTTTTTGTTGTTGTTGTCCTTTTTCTCTATCAAATCTTTTAGTAATCATCATAAATAGGGATGCACCGAAATGAAAATTCTTGGCCGAAGCCGAAACCAAACAAAATGAAACACTGGGCCGAAGGCCGAATACGGTTTTTCGTGTGTTTTTTTTTTCACCATTGCATAAATTAAATAGCCAAAATGTGACAAACCTTAGGTCTGTATTCCAAAGTGTTCATAAATTACAACAATTTAAGTTGGGATAGTGCACTTTCATGCCTATTTAAAAAAATGGGGGGTGACAGTTAAGGGGTTAAAGGGCACATATTATGCAAAATTCACATTCACATATTGTTTGGACATAAATGTGTGTTGGCAGTGTTTGTACACAACCACCCTGTAATGATAAAAATCCACACGCTCCTTTTTTTTTATCTCCATATATCATTAGCAGTGTCTCAGAGCAAGCCGATCACAGAATCTGTAAAGTGTGACATCTCATTTGATGTCACACTGTAAAGTGAGACAAAGGCCTCCCTTTGACACTTACAGACACATGAAAGCACATGACGGCACACACATATGTAAACAACCATCAGACAAAAGGCAGATAACGCCCATCATTCACCCACACTACCTACAACACGACTCAAACTCCATCAGCACTCATGCACAAACCTGAGAGCGTGAGCAGATCACGTCTGCAAAGTTCCTGCTGCTGCTTCGGAGGGAAAGCAACAGGCTACTCTGACACAAAACACAGTCTTTCTGTTAACACTCACCACACCGCTCACTGCACAGGAACCCTGGTTGATGTCCAGCACTGCCGTCATGTTTCATCCAGCGATCACAGAACAGACGCTTTCTCCGGTTCCCTCTTCTCACTCTCCTCAGAGAGAGGGGCGGTGGCACGAGGTAAGGGAGGGCACAGACGCGATTAACAGAAGCAAGACCGACGGCTTTGAACTCCCACCAGTAACAAATTATAGCCTTTTCCCCTCTCAATAGAAGCCGACATTGGTAAAATGAGAGGATAAAAGAGAGATCCAAAGCAAAGCAGATGTATAAATGCCTGGAGAGTGTGTTTGAGAGAGAGGAGGGCACTCAAGCTGCTCTAATTGGATTTACAGGGTCAGGTGGAGGGGGTGGGGTGTGTAAATCTCTGCTTTTGTTTCGGCGGGTGAGTTGATAAGGGTGATTTACTGGGAAATGTAATTAATAGAAGTGGATAAATCCATCCAAAAGTGAATGCAACATGCGGTAACATCCAAGTTGCTGTTGCCATAGCGACAGGCATGGACAACTCCATGTGGTGACAAAACATGCATGAATATTTCCAAATGTCTATTGTGGTTCAAGATAGAAAATGTGAAAGGAAAGGATATTCGAGGCTCTGCTGTGGGAAATGTGATCGTCTGCAACAGTGTAATCCTAAACTTAACCTCTTCTGATTTTACTGTCCGGAGAGCGCAGCCTGGCTGCAGCGCTGGGGAAATGTGAGGAAGAAAAAGGAAGCGGTGCTTTCAATTTAACCAAGGCAAGACAAGATGACAAGGAGATACTACAGAGCTGAATATCTCAAGCATATCTGTTCTGCTGTTGGATAACCTCAGAGATTGTGCATTAGTATACAATACCATTTCTGGCTTGCTTTCCTACTATTACCAAAAATATTCTGCAACCATACTGTGGATCAGAATCATGAAAAATTAATGGCATGAAAGCAATTAAACTCCAGTTCAAAGTCAAAGGTACCAAGGGTAAAAAGAACATGTTGGGCCACTCAAGGACATTCACACATTTGCTTATAAGCCACTCTTGCTGTGTGCTTAGGGTCATTGTCCTGTAGGAAGCTGAACCTTCTGCCCAGTCTGAGGTTCTGAATGCTCTGGACTGGGTTTTCATTAAGGTTATTTCTATATTTTGGTGCATTGAGCTTTTCTTCTACTCTGACGAGTCCCTCAGTCCCTGCCGCTGAAAAACAGCCCCACAGCATGAGGCTGCTACCAGCACACTTTACTTTTGGTATGGTACTCTGCGCAGTGCCTTGTTTCCTTCAAACATGATGCTTGGAATTGAGGTTCATCAGACCAGAGTTCATCAGAAATAGGCCTTTAAGACAATTAAACAAACCACCATCATTAAATATTCCATCATTTCCTTCGTACCTAATGAAATCATATCACATTCTGTGATGCATAATCTTTGAACTGTCTGAATTATAAAAACTGACAAAAAGCATGTGAACTGCTACAAAAGCCATGAGGATCCCAAGCACACAAAGATAAAACCTGCATAATAATGTTGAAGTTATCTATTATATAAGTGGCAGTGAGATTCTTCCCTGATCTTTGAACATACCTACCGTTAATATGAGCATAACCCAGAAACACAGGTTAACCCTTGACATTTTAGACGGTGTAACCTTGTCCCAGGATGCACCTGAAGTTCTGATGGATGAGAGAGTGGGTGAAGGGGAACAAGGATTTCCCTGCGATTGCGATGTGTGAAGAAAGCCCCCCGTGCAGCGGCCCACGCATGTACACCCCAGTACTGGAACACACCCCTGATCAGTGTAATTGTATGCAAGCGCGTGTGCTTGAGAGAGGCCACATCAAGCAGCAGGTGTATCCTGCCACAGCAGCAGTTGAGGATGCTCCAAATCTGCTACGCTGTCAGAGATGAGAGAGGCAGAGGGTTTTGATCTCAGATATTAAAATGTCAGCTCGGTCTCTACACTGTCTGACAACTATAAAAAAAATGTTAAAAGAGAATACAATACACCTCACGACCCACAGAGGGCAGTGTGTATCTCCACAATCCTGTCTAACTGCTTCACAAAAATGTCTATGGAGTCAAGCATACTTGAAAACACAACAATTTGTTAACATTAGTTAATGCCATAGTTATGAACAAAGACTACCAAAAATAAATAAATATATATATTTTGGCTGTGGCTGAAAGACTACATAGGCCTGATTCTGATCCTGAATACTGACTGGCCAAAATCAATATACTAAAATACACAGTACTAATATAAATATAAATATATATATATACACTGTATACACACACACATATATATATACTTTTTATTTTTTATTTATTTTTTAAATATTAGTGCTGTGTATTTTAGCATGATATTAATTTTGGCCAGTCAGTATTCAAGGTATAAATATAAATATATATTATACTATATATTAAACTTCAAGAGACTATATCTTGTGATGAAGTAGGTCTGCTTAATCTTAATCATGTTTCTTTTGGTCAATACTGAGATCGCAATTATATATAAAAATAAATCAGGAAGAATAATAAATTATAAATAAAAATAAATCAGGAAGGATGAAAGTGCACTGTGGTAAAGGAAAAGGGTGAGCTGGATTTAAAACAAAAACGACAAAACTTTTCACTTAATTATCCTGTTTCATAATCGTTGGAAGCCAAAACCGTAATTGACAATCAAATTTGATTAAATCGTGCAAACCTAAAAGGAAGTAAAAATGTTATGATGAAAATTTACAACAAACAAAATAAAATATTAAGGTGACAAATTATGTAGTAACTGTGAAAAAAGCACAAAGTGCAGTCTATCATACTTTATATCACCAGCTTTGTGAATTACATAACTGCTGCTAGAGATTAACTCTGTAAGTAACCTGTAACCATGTTTTTGTGTTTACAAACAATAGAGAGAGTAAACAACGGTTGCATACAGCAAATTTGATGGTAATGAGAGTAAATGGTCATCCCTTGTGTCTGTCCTTTTCCGGCAGAGTGAGCGTCATGCCTGAATAAACACATCCGCTGCCCCGTGTGCCATCTGACCCAATGCCATACCCCTACAGAACCAATGCTGCACCATCACACTTTAATCAGCCAGACACAGAAAAACAAGCCTGCATAGTTAATAATGCTGCCAGAAGACCAAACAGCATCATTTAGCTAAAGTTGCTCATTTGACAAAAAAATTAAAATAAATCTGAAACATACAGAACAAACCAAACAGATATAAACAACCATCAAACATAATGTTTTTTTGTGTGTGTGTCTGAGAACAGCTTGACTGTTATATGTATTTACACTGCCCTCTTCAGGAGGAGCCCAACAGGTGTCAGTTTACATCATCCACAGAGCCCATTCACACACCGTCACCATAGCAACTGCTCAGCCTAATGATATTAGCATGCCAAGAACTATAAACGCTAAAAAAATAGTAATGTCATCAGGCATTATGGGGCTTCAAGGAACCATTAAGGCTGGACTCTTCAGGCAGTTGTATAGTTTCTTGATTGAGTTCCTCTAGCTCACTCATATAGTATAGTGGTTTCCTCTTTATCCCATTGCAGGAGTTCAGAGACGTTACATTATGTAATAGTTCAAGTCATCCTGTTGCATAGTTACCAGCTCTAGTAGAAATCCAATAGAAAAGAAGGGGGGAAATAATAGTGGAATAAACGTATGATAATGAAGTGTGCTTACATCCCCGAGTCAAATCTTGCTCTTCAGCAAATAACACAATTGTGTACATGACTTGCTCTCCTCCAGCTCAACTCACCACCCACAAACCCTCCCACACACCCACAGCACAACAAAGAGACACCAGAGTGAATTTCACTGCTCAACAGTGAAGTACAGGTCAAGAATCTTTCACCATCACACAGCGCTGGGAAATAAACCAGCGGCACAGGAAGAGTAGATTAATGACTGCGGGTGAACGCTTCAGGAGGTCATATGCAGTACATACAGGCCTAATGACCACAAGAGACTCACCTGACAATCAAAGTCCTGGAAGTTCTGTCCATTCTGTGTGGAAAGAGAGAGAAAGAGATCAGCTGAAAGTGTTAAGCATGCAATGTTAAAATACCAGGTCATGCAAGACACAATGGCCCATGTTATACCTGACATTGACCACATAATTATATTCTGTTAAAGAAAGGACAAATAACAGTGCTGCGAGATAATTTATCTCCTGCCTGAATTGTCGTGCCTGAGTTTGCATGTAGGAGTTACCCAAAATTAATTTCAACATTTTTTTTGAACAATTTACTTTATAAAATAAATAAATAAAAATGAAATGTATACATTTTAAATATTTCAAAATCAAAGCTACTTTGCGCATACATTCCAGAGAGGGCATGTTTTGTAATCTGCTGTAGTTTTTTTACTTATGTAAATAACTGAAATTTGTATGTACAGAATAGTGCTGCCAAACGATTAATCGCACCCAAAATAAAAGTTTTTGTTTGCATAATATATGTATGTGTGCTGGGTATGTTTATTATGTATATATAAATACACACACATGCATGTATATACTGTATTTCAGAAAAAATATGTTTAGTTTATATATTACATATATTTATTTATAATATAAATTATATGAATATAAATATAGACATGTAAATACAAATTCAAAATATATACTGTATGTGTGTGTATTTATATATACACATAATATATATACACTAGGGATGTAACGATTCAGTCAACTCACGATTCGATTCACGATTTTTTTAACAAAATGAGATTTAAGACAAATTATAAATTAAATGTGTCCTTTTATTATTGCTTGGACAAAATACTGTACATTTCTTTGTGAAATTGAAAATAGCACTTGCAAATTATAGCTCTTTTGTTGGTTTTGATTGCTTCTATTTTCCTCATTTGTTAGTCGCTTTTAGGGCTGTCAAAATGGCTGAAAAACTAAATACGAATTTTTTGCTTAAATATGATAAAAAT
This sequence comes from Sinocyclocheilus grahami, assembly GCF_001515645.1. Classification (NCBI taxonomy): domain Eukaryota; kingdom Metazoa; phylum Chordata; class Actinopteri; order Cypriniformes; family Cyprinidae; genus Sinocyclocheilus; species Sinocyclocheilus grahami. The sequence continues at coordinate 35,799 of NW_015505482.1, read as the reverse complement.
TCAAATTATATTCAAATTTAAAATGCATAATTTCAGTTAGGGTAAAGAAAAGCTTTTGGCTTCTCTCCTGAGGCCACAAGAGAACACATCGAGCATAAAATTACATGAAAAAAAGTGCATAATGTTTAAAATAATGTTTATAAACTAATTATAATTAATTAAGTTGCTTAAACAACTTAACTTAAACAAAACAGCATGTATGTATGCATAGTTTAATACAAAGGGCCGAAAACCAATCACACAGAGTACATTTTTCATTTAAAAACATGAGTTGCAGTGGGATGGGGAAAAAACCCACCATAAAGTCTCGAGATATGTTTTTTTCAAAGTTGAACTTGCATTAATTTTACATGGCTTTCTAAACATGCGGCTCTCTTGTGCGAGACGCGAGTGCAATGGTGATAGATGTCCCTCTAGAAAATGTGCAAAATATGCGTTCTGTGTGAACGGCTTGGTTTCAGTTTTGACAAACAAGATCTTTGTTTGACAGCCCTAGTCACTTTGGATAAAAGCGTTCGCTAATTAACAAAATTTAAATATAAGTAATAATAAAAAATATAATAAAATAATAAAAAATAAACCATAAAAGTCTGACGTATCAATTATGTTGCTCAAGAAAAAAAAAAAAAAAAAAACACATGCAAACTTTTTTTCGTTCCAAATTAAAATAAACAACAACTATTATGTCAGGCTTTACAGAGCCTTATTAAGCAAACATGGAAGTATGCATACTTTATAAAGTACACACATGAATAAGCTCTTGTTCTTGAGGTTTTTCTAACAACTGCTCATTTCAGGCTCTGTTTGATGCTGGTGATACCAGCGGCTGTGAGATTAGGACCTGATGACATTACACATCATCTCTCTGATCTCACTGCTTCGGTACAGCTCGGTATCCAAGGGTAACGGGCCCTGAGACGAGCGCCTTGAGGAGCCCGGGTACAAATTCAAAATATATACTGTATGTGTGTGTATTTATATATACACATAATATATATACACTAGGGATGTAACGATTCAGTCAACTCACGATTCGATTCACGATTTTTTTAACAAAATGAGATTTAAGACAAATTATAAATTAAATGTGTCCTTTTATTATTGCTTGGACAAAATACTGTACATTTCTTTGTGAAATTGAAAATAGCACTTGCAAATTATAGCTCTTTTGTTGGTTTTGATTGCTTCTATTTTCCTCATTTGTTAGTCGCTTTTAGGGCTGTCAAAATGGCTGAAAAACTAAATACGAATTTTTTGCTTAAATATGATAAAAATTCAAATTATATTCAAATTTAAAATGCATAATTTCAGTTAGGGTAAAGAAAAGCTTTTGGCTTCTCTCCTGAGGCCACAAGAGAACACATCGAGCATAAAATTACATGAAAAAAAGTGCATAATGTTTAAAATAATGTTTATAAACTAATTATAATTAATTAAGTTGCTTAAACAACTTAACTTAAACAAAACAGCATGTATGTATGCATAGTTTAATACAAAGGGCCGAAAACCAATCACACAGAGTACATTTTTCATTTAAAAACATGAGTTGCAGTGGGATGGGGAAAAAACCCACCATAAAGTCTCGAGATATGTTTTTTTCAAAGTTGAACTTGCATTAATTTTACATGGCTTTCTAAACATGCGGCTCTCTTGTGCGAGACGCGAGTGCAATGGTGATAGATGTCCCTCTAGAAAATGTGCAAAATATGCGTTCTGTGTGAACGGCTTGGTTTCAGTTTTGACAAACAAGATCTTTGTTTGACAGCCCTAGTCACTTTGGATAAAAGCGTTCGCTAATTAACAAAATTTAAATATAAGTAATAATAAAAAATATAATAAAATAATAAAAAATAAACCATAAAAGTCTGACGTATCAATTATGTTGCTCAAGAAAAAAAAAAAAAAAAAAACACATGCAAACTTTTTTTCGTTCCAAATTAAAATAAACAACAACTATTATGTCAGGCTTTACAGAGCCTTATTAAGCAAACATGGAAGTATGCATACTTTATAAAGTACACACATGAATAAGCTCTTGTTCTTGAGGTTTTTCTAACAACTGCTCATTTCAGGCTCTGTTTGATGCTGGTGATACCAGCGGCTGTGAGATTAGGACCTGATGACATTACACATCATCTCTCTGATCTCACTGCTTCGGTACAGCTCGGTATCCAAGGGTAACGGGCCCTGAGACGAGCGCCTTGAGGAGCCCGGGATCGAGTCAGAGTGAGAGAACTGGAGTGGAGGGGTGAGACATAGTTAAAGACAGAGAGGGGAAGCACTGGCGTTCACAACCAGATGAATGTGTGCAAACTCACCTTGTTTGTCAAGAGGGGTTTGATCTCAGTCAACTGCACATCCTGTAACTCATCCATCCTCAAACCTGACAGCTGCCCGTCACTTCAGAGAGAGATAGAGACATTACAGATATGGATTAGTACATCATTACAGTCAGCACTGACTTATTGACCAACAGGGAACATGGCTCAGCATGCCAAATGCTTATGAATACAGAATTACAGTAAACAGGGCACAGAGAGAGAGAGAGAATTGATGTTTAACATCCCGCCTAATAACCACCGCCAAACCCCCATTGTCCTTGTTAACCGAATTCAGATGAGCTCATCAGAGTGAGAGAACTGGAGTGGAGGGGTGAGATGTAGTTAAAGACAGAGAGGGGAAGCACTGGCGTTCACAACCAGATGAATGTGTGCAAACTCACCTTGTTTGTCAAGAGGGGTTTGATCTCAGTCAACTGCACATCCTGTAACTCATCCATCCTCAAACCTGACAGCTGCCCGTCACTTCAGAGAGAGATAGAGACATTACAGATATGGATTAGTACATCATTACAGTCAGCACTGACTTATTGACCAACAGGGAACATGGCTCAGCATGCCAAATGCTCATGAATACAGAATTACAGTAAACAGGGCACAGAGAGAGAGAGAGAATTGATGTTTAACATCCCGCCTAATAACCACCGCCAAACCCCCATTGTCCTTGTTAACCGAATTCAGATGAGCTCATGTTTAATTCATGGTTTAACTCTCTGCGGCCATTCTGAAGGTCAATGCATGCAACTGTTTCAGGAAGGGCATTGTATAGGCTTATGTCAGCCTTATAATGGCGCTGGGTGACTTACTGAAGCTTGGTGTTGCTGAAATAAAGGTTTTGTGTCTTCTGAGCTGCTCTCCATCCGGGATCAAATGTGCTACTGCATTTTAGGGCAGAACGCAAGCATGCAAATGCAGATATGAATGTTTGGCCAATACATTAAAAGCACACAGTCCCTTTGGGTCGTACTTGAGATAAAATGGCATCGGAAACTGATTTTACTGCTGTAACGTGACTAATTTCCTAGTAAAATGGATTTTCAATAAGAAAAAAAAAAAACATGTTGGGTATCCACTGGGAATGAATTGGATCATAAAAAGTGGGCAAATCCTACTAGAATGGGCCATCACAGCTTATATATTGTATATTAAGGTTGAGAATATAATGCGTTCAGAGACATTTTGAAAGGCAACAGCACATTAGAATTTGAATTTACATACTATTGTTTGAAAGTTTGGGGTCTGAACGCACAACTGTTTTCAACATTAACACAAAATGTTTCTTGAGCAGCAAAGCAGCATATTATACTGATTTCTGAAGGATCATGTGACACTGAAGACTGGAGTACTGATGCTGAAAATTCAGCTTTACATCATAGGAATAAATTACATTTTAAAATATATTCAAATAGAAAACTTATTTTAAATAACAATATTTCACAATATTATTGGTTTTAACTGTATTTTTAATCAAATAAATTACATTTTGCATATGAGACTTCTTTCAAAAACATTAAAATCAATCAATCAAACTACAAACTTTGGTAGTGTGGAATGTTTTTCTTACTTTTTAGATCTGAAACCACCCGATCACCTTCCCTTCTTGCAAGACTGCTGTGCTTTGAGAAAAAGGGAAGGACTTGCTGACCCAAGACTGTGTTAATGTTCTGTACACCTTGTGCTACAATGCCCAGGTGTCTGCTTCTCCGTTTAAAGGCTTTGGCCACCTGTAATGACTTGGCATTCAGTAAAATCTCTCTGCTACCCTAAATCACATGCATGCCAGGTCATGTGGATTAATTTTGCTTACAGTAAGTTCCCCTGGACCTTGACTGACTGTCTGTAGTGGTGAGGATGCGAGAGGAGAGGATGTAAGGTGAACACTGGTCTGCGGCTGGCGTCCGCGGGAGGGCTGACAAGTGTTGACAAGGTCACAGTCAGACAGAAGGCCACGTGTGTGTGTTAGATGGATTAGCGGAGTTACTCAGAGGGAAAAAGTCGATCTGTCAGTGTGTAGGCTCAGTGATCTGTCAAAAGACGAGAGACAGCCTTATGCTTATAAGTTTCCAAATTTAATTTTTTTGTTGTTCTCCCACCCTTGATGTTCTTCAGTGCTTTACCATTACTAATTTTGCTTACAGTAAGTTCCCCTGGACCTTGACTGACTGTCTGTAGTGGTGAGGATGCGAGAGGAGAGGATGTAAGGTGAACACTGGTCTGCGGCTGGCGTCCGCGGGAGGGCTGACAAATGTTGACAAGGTCACAGTCAGAGACAGAAGGCCACGTGTGTGTGTTAGATGGATTAGCGGAGTTACTCAGAGGGAAAAAGTCGATCTGTCAGTGTGTAGGCTCAGTGATCTGTCAAAAGACGAGAGACAGCCTTATGCTTATAAGTTTCCAAATTTAATTTTTTTGTTGTTCTCCCACCCTTGATGTTCTTCAGTGCTTTACCATTATGGCTTTTTGAGAACAGGATGAACACATCTAGCATCTTCTCCTGAATCAATGGAAACGGAGTGTACTATTTTGGGAGGAGAGCTGCCAGATGAGCTGCTTCAGAGCACTGACTGTTCTTATGTAACAAATCATTTTCCTGTGAAATGTAATATAATGTGCTCTTTTCATTGTGTTTGTTATAGAAAACATGCCAATAGTAATATTTCATTTGAATATGAATGGCAGAGTGCTGGACGTGAACAGATTTCTGCCAGGGCTGGTTGGAATGATGATATATAAATCATACTATTTTGTGTATGTCGCAGTTACTTAGGAGTGTGTGATGCGTCATCCACCATAATTTCATAATTGTTTTAACAATGCTTGTTCTAACATCGAGTATGACAGCCAAACAAAACCATGCCTTGAGAATGCATGCTCTCACTGCTTAATGCAGCTTATTTTAATGCCGTTCAAGTCCTCAAAAAGCAAGACATACAAGGCCATTTACCTCATGAGTTTTGTCTTATATTTATATCAAATGATAAAGTTAAAGGAATAGTTCACCCAAAAATGAAAATTCTATCATTAATTACTCACCCTCACATCGTTCCAAACCTGTAAGACCTTTGTTCATCTTCTGAACACAAATTAAGATATTTTCAATGAAATCCGAGAGCTTTCTGACCCTGCATAGACAGCAACGCAACTACCATGTTCAAGGCCCAGAAAGATAGTAAGGACATTGTTAAAATAGTCCATGTGACATCAGTTGTTCTTAATTTTATGATGTCCTTACTAACTTTCAAGGCCTTGAATGTGGTAGTTCTGCTGCGGTCTATGCAGGCTCAGAATGCTCTCGGATTTTATAAATAAATCTTAATTTGTGTTCAGAAGATGAATAAAGGTCTTACGGGTTTGGAACGACATGAGGGTGAGTAATGACAGAATTGTAATTTTTGGGTAAGTTATCCTTTTAAGCAATATCAGAAGCCGTTTTCCCGAATAAGCAAAATTGACCTATCGGTAAGCCCCACCCCCCTTAGTTACTGTTGCGAACTCTGACAAGTTTTGCTAACTGTATTACAATGACAGCGGTTTTACAAATTTTGGACACAGAAGGACCACCATTCAAGTGGGACTTAAATATGCCATGGAGGGATATACAAAAGAAATATTGTGGGTATTAATTTGGAAGCAAAGGTTTACAGATCACAATGCAAGCAGAAGTCGTCTCATGTTATGGTCATCACTATCGTGGATGAAAAATCCTGGATCAACACTGTTCATGTACCGCAGGGTAAGATTATATTAATTTACATTTATCCAGTTTAATATGATGAGACAGTGAAATGTAGACCTTCGTTTATGTGTTTTTGCCCTACACTGTACAAGACGCAAGAACAGTTCGCTACTTAAGGTTTGTACACTAGCATAGACTCACTAACTTTAACGATAGCTAATTTTAGCCAGAGATACATTGCTGAAGCACAAGATGACATTAACGTTCTGCTTGAGCAGATGAAAATTGTAACTTAATGAGAGTATGACAACCAGAAAATTAACATTTTTGTCTTCATTGGGAATGGGGGTAAATGCTTGGGGACAATTTGCTCTGTTTTGTTTGGATTTAGGATATAGAATAAAATACATTTCATTGCCCATCCTCTCAGGATATCTGGAATCAGTGTTACAAGGACCCCAGGCACATCGTATTTCCATTTTTGAAGCATAAACCCCAAAAAAACGATGCGAGCTTCGGATCTTCCAATGTTTCTCAATGGCGCTGAAACCTACAGATGTCCGAGTTCCGCTCCACGTGCAACTGATACTCGACTGCCATTGGCTCATCTGCTTTCGAGGGAAGGGGCTTACCGATAGGTCAATTACGAATGTCACACTGATTTTATAAAACAGCTAAATAACAATTCAATAAGTATTGTCAATATTTTGTGTTCTATTTTGTCAAATAAAATTTCCAAATGAAACCACAGCAAAACTGTTATGCATCTCTGTGCAACAAACACATATTGTAGCAGTGCTTTTTGAATAAAGTTAAATGATTGATTCAATGACCAAACGGATCAGTCATTTGAACAAATAATTTGAATGAATGACTCAATGACTAACTCATTAAAGGGGTCATATGACTTTGCTAAAAAAAGAACATTATTTTGAGTATTTGGTGTAATGAAACGTGTTGATGTGGTTTAAGGTAAAAAAAAAAAAAAAACATTATTTTCCACATACTGTACATGATTGTTTTTCCTCTATGCCCCACCTTTCTGAAATGCGTCAATTTTTGCCAAGCTCATCGTTCTGAAAAGCGAGGTGTGCTCTGATTGGCCAGCTATCCAGTGCGTTGTGATTGGCCGAATACCTCAAGCGTGTGACGGAAATGTTGCATCCAGTAGCTCACTGCACAGTAGCTCACTGCAGGACAGATGGAGGTGCCGGTGCGCTCACTTACTCCTAAAATACTCGTCATTTTTGGTCATACAGATAAGAGAGTAATACAATCTTTTGAATCTGTAAAGACTCTACGTTTATTTGTGTGCACTCACAATAACAACAAAACACGCTTTTGTAAAATAATGAACGCAAACAGGATGCGCTTTCTACCGTCTCGGTCTCTGTGAACTTGAGCGCGAAACTCCGTGTATATCTTTGCCTCACCAGGGCTCCAGACTCATTCTTGCCACTGGTCACTCTTTTGCAACTAACTTTCTCAGATGGTCGCACAAGCACATGATTTGGTTGCAATATTTTTTATTTATTTATTTTGCGCATTAATCAATGCACGCTGGTTAACTTTTATCATAGTTTATAGTTATATGGAAACGAAAGTGATAAACATTCAACCCATTCTTTTTCATCAGTAGTATTATTTGTGATTTGAATTTTGTGTACGGGAGTTCCTCTTTTGCTATGTTATAAGCCGGGCTTCGGATGCTTTCACTTTCGAATTCGCGATCTTGTTGTCACTTTTTAAACACTTCACTTTTTAAGACTAAAACTAAAACAAAAGATGGATTAATTGTTATTCTTAATTAAAAAGCACAACAACAATAAACGGTAAGATAGGCTACAATGACAAACTAGCTTACAAAACGATTAACAAAAACGAATAAGATGAGGCAAGGCATACACCACATGCTGTATTATATACCGACTAATAAATTACAGAACGTTTAGCAAACACTGAGGAACCAAATAGAAAATAAATAAATAAAAGAGAGACTCCATAGCATAACGTGAGGTAAACAGCAACGATAACAAGCTTTTCAAAATGAAAACAAAAAGTTAAACTAAACTTGCTGTCGGTGACAGTGCTTGCATGTTTTTTCCCCACAAGAATACCAACATGTTCACCTTCTCTGGTTTAAGAAGCGGTCTTTTACTTTACTCTAGCTTGAAAACCTTTCCTCAATATTTGCGTAATTTTTGCTGCGCGCACCTGCTGACGCGGCGAGTATAAACCACTCTACACTTGAAGCGCTGTGCAGTTCAAACGTGTAGCGCGGTTTTCGTTATGCCTTCAGTTTCGTTTGCCATTTGATGTTTCTCATGAAAACAGAGATTGACTGGATGCGCCATTAACAAAATCGCCTGTGCATTAATTTGAAATATAACTATATAAAAATTTTGCGACCTCTAAAAAAAATTTGTCACACCAGCAGAAAAAATGGTCGCAAAATGCGACTATTTGGTCGCAGTCTGGAGCCCTGCTTACATATATTAAAAATATATCTATAGTAGGGCTGTGCAATTAATCGAAATTTCGATTTCAGCCTCCAACGATTATGAAAATACAATAGAGGGATAGAACTATTATTGCGCCACATTCCGCCCCCTTTCCAGCGGTGCACTTTCGTTCCTCCATAAGAGCCCAATTTCACGTGCAGATCAGTAAAATCATGTAACGTGACTTTTGCAAAATGGGACGTGCTTGATTTATTGAAGTATATTAGATTTATTCATGTTTTTAAAAGCGTGAAAGAGAACTTGCGCTTCCTTAGGAGGTTTTCTGTGTAATTTATGCGCTCAGAGACGGAACCGAACACGGACATGTAAAGTCATCTTTTAGCTCAAGGTTCGCACCTAAATGGTCAACTACACGCAAAAATGTGTTAAAATGCGGCGCTTCGTGATTATTCGTGTAAACCTTTCTCGGTCATGTAATAAATGAACGTAAAGAGTTGAGAATGAAAATGCACATGTAACAGTAAATTGGATCCGTGCGGCTTTTAAAGTGACAGCGGGTTATATTCCTGCTGCGACTGTGTGCTTAATATTAATCAAACAACAAAAAACCAATTCAAAATCACACACTGCTCTTAAGTGAAGGACTTTTATAGCTTTAATAAGAAACAAGGAAAGTTTCATTCTTAAAGTGAGGACTATGCTCTTTTATTTCACATTTGATTATTCATTTCTGTAGTAGGCGCTTAACTGCTTGAGCCTTGCATTAAAATCCCTTTTTATTCTATTGTATTTGTCCTTTGCTTGTTTTTTTATTACTGACAGTTTAATTATTTTCAATAATTTTGAGGACTTTGTTTGTTCGTTACAAATAGTTACCCAATAATCTGCTGTGGTATTGAGAATTGTGAAATTTCACTGGTCTCTACAATGTAGATGTCATAGCAACCTTATTTACAAGAAATATATATTTGATATGCATCACTATCTTTAAATATATAAAAATTATCTTAACATTGCACAAATCAACACTCTCTACGTTTAAAAAAAAAAATTTGTAGAGTTCTAAACTAATGCACTGTCTTCACACTCACAGTAGCCTATCTCACGCACACACCTTTAGTCAGACCATGCTGCATGCACACAGACATTCATTTTAGACACACATTTTAGCACTGCCCCTCAATTTAATCAATAAAATAGCTTAATCGCTGAAGAGCTACATTCTTTCTCAACAAGAAGCTGGTAACATCATCGTTTCTGAAAAGCAATTAAAGCCACAGCTTCACTGTTAATAGAGAAACACGGCAAAACAGTGGTAATTCATACATACATACACGGCCTCTCTCTCTCATAAATGAACACTTGATGAATTACACTTTTCTGAGAATAGAATATTGAAGTGGAGATCGCTAAACGGCAAGCTTACCGGTGTTTTCAGAAAGCAAGCGCGTTTATCCACAGTGGAGAGAGAGCACCTGCACATGGTTGCCAGGTTGACAAAGATAAGTAGCACGTTTAGCAGATATTTCCGTATTGCGCAAGTGGGATCTCGGTTTCGGGGATTACGTCTCTTTATATCAGGCAACCTCAGTTGTGTTCCTCTGCGGCCAGATTAAAACCTTGTTGTAGCCTATATATTATGCTCTATTCATTATTTTTTAGAAACCTTGCACTTTTCTACTCCGTTTTGTAATCTTGAATTCAAAGTAAGCGCGGTCCACTGCAGTGCACGTGCCACGATATTGATACAGGGCCAGCTGTATTGATACTTGTATTGTCAGATCTCTGTGACGATACATCGTCGTATCGAACACCGCACTAGTGCACATGTAACTTCACTATGATCTATTTTTGTCCAGCTAATTTGGATTCATTTACTGAAGTTGTGCTTTCCAGTAGAAGAATACTTATGGTTCTACAGGCTGTGTGTGAAACGCTAATTACAGGCCATTGGTGAATGTGTGTGGGTTCAGGTCATAGAAAACAACTGAAGGGCTCCTTTCTTGCTTAACTGCTTGACTAGCGACTCTCTGAATACATCACGTAATCAGCGGAAAGAAAAATATCCTTCCGCTCTTCTCTTCCATTCAAGAGCCTTTCAGTTTTCCATTCCAACTGTAATTTACTCTTATAATTAGTAATGACGTTATAGGATTGTGAAGTAGAGAGATAATTGCAGTTTTAAGAGTATAATAGTTAAGAGAAATCATGAAGCCAAATGTTCGGAGGCTCTCTGGTTTCTAATTTTAACTGTCGTCCAATAAGCTAAATGAACTAAAAGGTCATTGGCCCCAATTATCAGCACTGTGAACAATTACGTTAAAATGCCAAATAATTCTAACTTTGTGAAACCTCTATTATGACCAAAGTGCTGGTCTCTTTCCATTAATTTCAGACTTGTCTAAAGTCCATTTGTGCTTGAGATAGAAACAGCGTAACTTTATTCTGTAGATGAACAGCTCGAAAGTAAAGCTGGCATTTCAAACGGAGATTGAGGCAGTATATAGGTTATGATTCACGCCATGTCATATATAATCAGTGTGCTGTGATTATGCCCTGATGCTGTGAAATGGCTAAGATTTTATTAAATAAACAAACTGTATGAGCTGAGTGACACGCGGCATTGTGTTCACTTGCGCACCTTCAGCTCATGATTTGTTATTTGGCAGTAAATGCAGGGCCCTTGATTTCCGCAACCTCAAAAAAAAAAAAAAAAACCCTGGACGGAATCATGGAATCCAGTCATAAAAATGGAATAGAAACCTTGCACTTTTCTACTCCGTTTTGTAATCTTGAATTCAAAGTAAGCGCGGTCCACTGCAGTGCACGTGCCACGATATTGATACAGGGCCAGCTGTATTGATACTTGTATTGTCAGATCTCTGTGACGATACATCGTCGTATCGAACACCGCACTAGTGCACATGTAACTTCACTATGATCTATTTTTGTCCAGCTAATTTGGATTCATTTACTGAAGTTGTGCTTTCCAGTAGAAGAATACTTATGGTTCTACAGGCTGTGTGTGAAACGCTAATTACAGGCCATTGGTGAATGTGTGTGGGTTCAGGTCATAGAAAACAACTGAAGGGCTCCTTTCTTGCTTAACTGCTTGACTAGCGACTCTCTGAATACATCACGTAATCAGCGGAAAGAAAAATATCCTTCCGCTCTTCTCTTCCATTCAAGAGCCTTTCAGTTTTCCATTCCAACTGTAATTTACTCTTATAATTAGTAATGACGTTATAGGATTGTGAAGTAGAGAGATAATTGCAGTTTTAAGAGTATAATAGTTAAGAGAAATCATGAAGCCAAATGTTCGGAGGCTCTCTGGTTTCTAATTTTAACTGTCGTCCAATAAGCTAAATGAACTAAAAGGTCATTGGCCCCAATTATCAGCACTGTGAACAATTACGTTAAAATGCCAAATAATTCTAACTTTGTGAAACCTCTATTATGACCAAAGTGCTGGTCTCTTTCCATTAATTTCAGACTTGTCTAAAGTCCATTTGTGCTTGAGATAGAAACAGCGTAACTTTATTCTGTAGATGAACAGCTCGAAAGTAAAGCTGGCATTTCAAACGGAGATTGAGGCAGTATATAGGTTATGATTCACGCCATGTCATATATAATCAGTGTGCTGTGATTATGCCCTGATGCTGTGAAATGGCTAAGATTTTATTAAATAAACAAACTGTATGAGCTGAGTGACACGCGGCATTGTGTTCACTTGCGCACCTTCAGCTCATGATTTGTTATTTGGCAGTAAATGCAGGGCCCTTGATTTCCGCAACCTCAAAAAAAAAAAAAAAAACCCTGGACGGAATCATGGAATCCAGTCATAAAAATGGAATTTACTGTATAACGCGCAATGTCACGGAATTTGGTACATTTTGTATGGATTTATGAAAAGTAGGTCAGAACACTTAAATCAAAACACGATATACTGTACTAGTGTCAGTGAATATTAAGCTGCAAATATACCATTCAAATAGGCAGGTCCTGCATGTCTTTGTGAATGAACGGCACAGACGCACAGTTTCGTTTAGGCTACTGCCATGCACAGCCGCACACACGCGTTTAACAGACGGCCGCGAACACCGAACTGAATCCTCTTCTGAATCCTCTGAACAGACACATACACATAAAATTATGACAAAATACCCATCTCGACAATCATTCAGGTAAATGCAGTCAGTTATGTCTCAAGTGAATAAAAAAAGCTGAGAAAGAAATCGGATGTGATGTGTATCATTATATCAGATCCGTGCATCTATAAATAGCTACTGCTGCTGTCATTAATGATCATCAAACAACAAAACAGCTGTGATAAAAATCTATAAATTATACAGTGAACACTATGCAGTGTTATTTTCCCTAATTATTACATTTCTGTATTTGAATACTACCAACCTTATTTTATTTGTAACATATTTTGTTGTATTTATCTATGCTTGTAATTTGTGTATTTATTCTTATTTTTACTAGCTGTTCTCTTGTCTCTCATGTTTAAACTTTCTTAGTTAATCTAATAGTATTTGCTGTGGTATCAAAGAGGTACTTCGCTTTAAGTAATAAATGGAAAGCAAGTTAAAATGAAATATTTTTCTTTTCTTGCTGATCCGAAAAATGATCTGATCGGTGCGTCAAAAACCGTAATGTGATCCGAACTGTGAGATTTGTGATCCGTTGAACCACTAGCAATAAGCATTGTGCTTTGGTACTTTTAATATGAAACAAAGTCTCAGATTTCAATTGTATTGCAGTATTCAAACAATAAATGCTGTTTTGGTGCTGTTTAATGTGGAGTGACGGGGCAGGTCATTCCAACAGGAGGGAACATTTCATTTAAAAGTCAGAGAAAGTGATTTTGTGCCTCTTTGGGATGGCACAATAAAGCGCCATTCACTTGCAGAACGCAAGCTTCTAGAGGGCACATAAGTCTGAAATAATGAATTTAGGTAAAGGGATGCAGAGCCAGTGGTGGTTTTGTAGGCAAACATCAATGCCTTGAATTTTATGCGAGCAGCTATTGGTAGCCAGTGCAAATTGATAAAAAGAGGTGTGACGTGCATTCTATTTCGCTCATTAAAAAGTAATCTTTCATATATTAAAATTCATATTTTGATATATATCCAAAATAATCAATATTAAATCGAATCGGTAATCGAATCGAAAGCTTGTGACTGAGAATCGAATTGTGAAATTTGTGTCAAAACCCAGTCCTACACTCTAAAAAATGCTGGGTTAAATTCAACCCAGTGCTGGGTAAAATAGGGACAAACCCAATTGCAGAGTGTAATAGATAGATAGAACGAAAGAAAAAAACGATAGATAGAACAACAGATAGAATGATAGATAGAACGATAGATAGAATGATAGAACAATATATAGAACGTTAGACAGAATGATAGAACGATAGATAGATAGAACGAGAGAATGATAGATAGAACGTTAGATAAATAGAACGATAGAACAACAGACCGGCCGACAGACAGATTTTCTGTGCACTCAACAAAATCACCCTAATTTTCGATTCATTCTTCGAAATAGCCACAGCAATTTAAGTCATCTGGTAAAATTACTGTTGCAATATATACAGCACAGAGGAAAAGTTACATATCAAAATGTATCCCCCCCCCCCATTTCTACATTATACAGCATCGCAAAAATGACATAGGAACAATATAGATATCCAAAATACCTCTTCTGTCTCGACTTCAAACTCAAGCTATTGGTTGCCATGTCAGACCACTCTTGGTCTTTCCCAGATTAAAAACCTAAGTGCCTGGAGCTGGTGATTTAATCTCCCAACATCCCAGACAGAACCGACCTGCTCCAGCAACTACATCGTTACTATGACTACGGATGTTGTCATCAACAAGTGAGCAGAGGATATTCATGGGCAGAATCATAGGGCAATTTCAGATGCACAAATGAGAAGCTTTAAAATACGGAATAAATTAAAGAACAAAGAAAGATCCATTTAAAAGCAAATACAAAGCTAAACTATGCATAAGGTTTGCTGGCTTGGTTATTAGATGTATTCACAGAATAAATGCAGGGCCCTTGATTTCCGCAACCTCAAAAAAAAAAAAAAAACCCTGGACGGAATCATGGAATCCAGTCATAAAAATGGAATTTACTGTATAACGCGCAATGTCACGGAATTTGGTACATTTTGTATGGATTTATGAAAAGTAGGTCAGAACACTTAAATCAAAACACGATATACTGTACTAGTGTCAGTGAATATTAAGCTGCAAATATACCATTCAAATAGGCAGGTCCTGCATGTCTTTGTGAATGAACGGCACAGACGCACAGTTTCGTTTAGGCTACTGCACACATAATTAAACACATGTGACACTCATAGTGTTTCAGTCTCTGCAGCCTCACTATACGAGTACATGAACACATGAACAATCTTCTCTGAGAGTCACTTAATGAGCATTTTACCATTCCTTTTGAGTAAAACTATCAGATAGATAGAACGTTAGATAGATAGATAGATAGATAGATAGATAGATAGATAGATAGTAGGGCTGGGTAAAAAAAAAAAATCGATATCTCGATATTTAATCGATTACCATTTTTACGGAACGATATCGATTCTTAAATCCCAAGAATTGATTAGTCTAGCCTGTTTTCAGTTAATGGACGGAACGTTGAAGGGCACTTCCCATCCAATATATTGCAATAAGTAGTGGTTAAACGGATCGTAGTTGATTCGTGATCCATACGGACCAAGCCCCACGGTTCGGCACGCATGTGACCCGCGGATTAATTGCAAAATTTAACCATAATAGAGTATAAGTTTATCATTTGTTCGTATTTACACAAGTGAATTTTAAACAATTACAGAGAGAAAAGGTGAAAGGGAACTCGATTCGTTACTCACGCGCTCTTCTCTACATGCACAGCCGCACACACGCGTTTAACAGACGGCCGCGAACACCGAACTGAATCCTCTTCTGAATCCTCTGAACAGACACATACACATAAAATTATGACAAAATACCCATCTCGACAATCATTCAGGTAAATGCAGTCAGTTATGTCTCAAGTGAATAAAAAAAGCTGAGAAAGAAATCGGATGTGATGTGTATCATTATATCAGATCCGTGCATCTATAAATAGCTACTGCTGCTGTCATTAATGATCATCAAACAACAAAACAGCTGTGATAAAAATCTATAAATTATACAGTGAACACTATGCAGTGTTATTTTCCCTAATTATTACATTTCTGTATTTGAATACTACCAACCTTATTTTATTTGTAACATATTTTGTTGTATTTATCTATGCTTGTAATTTGTGTATTTATTCTTATTTTTACTAGCCGGCCGACAGACAGACAGACAGATTTTCTCCCAACATCCCAGACAGAACCGACCTGCTCCAGCAACTACATCGTTACTATGACTACGGATGTTGTCATCAACAAGTGAGCAGAGGATATTCATGGGCAGAATCATGGGGCAATTTCAGATGCACAAATGAGAAGCTTTAAAATACGGAATAAATTAAAGAACAAAGAAAGATCCATTTAAAAGCAAATACAAAGCTAAACTATGCATAAGGTTTGCTGGCTTGGTTATTAGATGTATTCACAGAAAACAAACAAACAAAAGAATATGTTGACCCATATCCTACATAGTATGATGCTCAGAAATGCAAACAAAGCCTGATTAATGCATTAAAATAAACTAAAGCAAACAAAATGCACTAACCAACAGTGTACGTATTAGCTGCACTAATCTGTCTGCGCTCTAATCAGCTCACGGAGAAACGGAAATCTCACCCTTCAACAGCGGATTTGAGTTGATGGGAGTTTAACATGCTTTGGGTTCTTACGCAAGATTTGAATTGAAATGGACCTGATTCAATTTCAAATGGAGTCAGCTCAATCAGAAAGAAAGGTATTTTCACCCACTCGCTCCACATCAGGAAAGGGATGTTCACCCAAAAATTTAATTATTTTCCTCACTCTCATGCCGTTTCAAATATGACTGACTTCCTTAAGAATTTACCTTAAACCCATACACTGAAAAATATAGCCAGAATATTCTTCAATAAAATAACATAAAATTGCCTTGCACCTTAAGAAACAGGATAGAGAGACAACAGGGTTTCGATTTTTTATTTTTGAATTGAGAATTTCTACGTCTTCATTAACACTCAACATGAACTGTTTTTCTCCATGACCTGCTACAACACTTGTTAACAATGGCTCGAGTAGAGAAACTACTAGCGTCAAGAGAAAATTGGTTTGAACATCTGCCTTTTTCTCAAGTCCATGTCCATCAGCTCCACCCATTTGATTATTAGCATGCTCAAGCCCACCTATTTGCCATCACCACAACCAGCTTATAATTCATCAAGAGGAGAGGGAATGGCAGTAATTACTCCATCCTTCTCCAACAGTATCTCTAAGCATACCAACATCATTATCATTATGACCATCACTGTGATCCATCATAGCAAAATTACCACCACCGCCTTCATATTTCTCAGCTGGCTGGCCATGAGCTACATCAACACTACATCTTCAACAGATAAACTGTGACCTGTTTATACAGTAGATGTTGTTTGATGGGTGTAAAAAAACAAGCTGACCTAGACTTGACATTACTCTTGTTCTGCTGTAAAGGCTTATTTTAATATGAATTCGATAAGGGTTATGAAATATGACTCAGCTATTTCATTTTAGCAAATTGCAGCTCAGTTACAAAATCTACCAAGTTGCCTCACTGCTTACAGTCCACATCAACTTCAACAGGGGCGTCCAAACTAAAATGAAGGAAACCATACAAATATGCACAGGAGATTCAAATCGTGATTCGTTTTAATACGGATGACAAGAATAAAGACACAATATAAACATATGACAGAAATTCTGGGTCAAATATTAAGCTTTTATTTTAAACTTTGTAACCAATGCTTTTCTCTACTAAATTACTAATATTTACAATCATTTCAGTGTTTCCCCTAGGTTTATGGCTTGGGGGGGGGGGGGGGGGGGC
>NW_015505482.1:15691-17546 GCF_001515645.1 Sinocyclocheilus grahami | reverse complement strand
AAACAAAAAGTTCCCCCCCCCCCCATTTCTACATTATACAGCATCGCAAAAATGACATAGGAACAATATAGATATCCAAAATACCTCTTCTGTCTCGACTTCAAACTCAAGCTATTGGTTGCCATGTCAGACCACTCTTGGTCTTTCCCAGATTAAAAACCTAAGTGCCTGGAGCTGGTGATTTAATCTCCCAACATCCCAGACAGAACCGACCTGCTCCAGCAACTACATCGTTACTATGACTACGGATGTTGTCATCAACAAGTGAGCAGAGGATATTCATGGGCAGAATCATGGGGCAATTTCAGATGCACAAATGAGAAGCTTTAAAATACGGAATAAATTAAAGAACAAAGAAAGATCCATTTAAAAGCAAATACAAAGCTAAACTATGCATAAGGTTTGCTGGCTTGGTTATTAGATGTATTCACAGAAAACAAACAAACAAAAGAATATGTTGACCCATATCCTACATAGTATGATGCTCAGAAATGCAAACAAAGCCTGATTAATGCATTAAAATAAACTAAAGCAAACAAAATGCACTAACCAACAGTGTACGTATTAGCTGCACTAATCTGTCTGCGCTCTAATCAGCTCACGGAGAAACGGAAATCTCACCCTTCAACAGCGGATTTGAGTTGATGGGAGTTTAACATGCTTTGGGTTCTTACGCAAGATTTGAATTGAAATGGACCTGATTCAATTTCAAATGGAGTCAGCTCAATCAGAAAGAAAGGTATTTTCACCCACTCGCTCCACATCAGGAAAGGGATGTTCACCCAAAAATTTAATTATTTTCCTCACTCTCATGCCGTTTCAAATATGACTGACTTCCTTAAGAATTTACCTTAAACCCATACACTGAAAAATATAGCCAGAATATTCTTCAATAAAATAACATAAAATTGCCTTGCACCTTAAGAAACAGGATAGAGAGACAACAGGGTTTCGATTTTTTATTTTTGAATTGAGAATTTCTACGTCTTCATTAACACTCAACATGAACTGTTTTTCTCCATGACCTGCTACAACACTTGTTAACAATGGCTCGAGTAGAGAAACTACTAGCGTCAAGAGAAAATTGGTTTGAACATCTGCCTTTTTCTCAAGTCCATGTCCATCAGCTCCACCCATTTGATTATTAGCATGCTCAAGCCCACCTATTTGCCATCACCACAACCAGCTTATAATTCATCAAGAGGAGAGGGAATGGCAGTAATTACTCCATCCTTCTCCAACAGTATCTCTAAGCATACCAACATCATTATCATTATGACCATCACTGTGATCCATCATAGCAAAATTACCACCACCGCCTTCATATTTCTCAGCTGGCTGGCCATGAGCTACATCAACACTACATCTTCAACAGATAAACTGTGACCTGTTTATACAGTAGATGTTGTTTGATGGGTGTAAAAAAAACAAGCTGACCTAGACTTGACATTACTCTTGTTCTGCTGTAAAGGCTTATTTTAATATGAATTCGATAAGGGTTATGAAATATGACTCAGCTATTTCATTTTAGCAAATTGCAGCTCAGTTACAAAATCTACCAAGTTGCCTCACTGCTTACAGTCCACATCAACTTCAACAGGGGCGTCCAAACTAAAATGAAGGAAACCATACAAATATGCACAGGAGATTCAAATCGTGATTCGTTTTAATACGGATGACAAGAATAAAGACACAATATAAACATATGACAGAAATTCTGGGTCAAATATTAAGCTTTTATTTTAAACTTTGTAACCAATGCTTTTCTCTACTAAATTACTAATATTTACAATCATTTCAGTGTTTCCCCTAGGTTTATGGCTTGGGGGGGGGGGGGGGGGGGCCTTTTTGTCCC
>NW_015505482.1:13941-14755 GCF_001515645.1 Sinocyclocheilus grahami | reverse complement strand
CTTTTTCTTTTCTCCCCCTGGGTTTTTGTTTGGGGGGGGGGGGGGGGGGACTCCTTTCTGGACTCCTTTTTAATTAGTTAAATTAAATTTTATTAACCAAAAAACATGTGTAATTAATTAAAATCATGAACTTAAACAATTTAACATCAATTTATTAAAAGTTCAACAAATATGGGCCCTATGAAATTGTATTGTTACCAAATTCTGATTTAGCATGTCTAATTATTTGAAAGCATAAAAACAAGTTTCATTACAATAGCCTTATGATTTTTGGCTCAGAAATTCTGTGTTGTGCATTTACATTTTTTTAAGGCATAAAACATTCATTTAATCTATCTTTTAAGTAATGAAAATTAAACATTAAATTTTTTGGAAAATAAAGGTAATTTAATATTACAATTAAAACATTGAAGAAATATTGTCTGATTATTCCTTAAAAATAAGGTTTTAATAATTTTATTAGTAGTAGTAGCAGCCTGTTACGTACATTCTACTGAACAATAGTAATTAATTTCTGCCAATGCCTTCAAGTTAAACCAAACTTTTATTTTGACGGGTTGCCGTGAATACCTTTACATTTCTGTGTGTATATGATATGAGGATAGTTTTACTCAAATGAAACGATCAAATGCTCACTTCAGTACAAGTGGTAAACAAAACTGCACGTCTGCGCCATTCATTGACACAGAATTCATATTTAAAGGGGTCCTATTATCCTCTTTTACAATGTCTTGATTTTGTTTTGGGGGTGTACTAGAACATGCTCTCACGCTTGGTGGTTCGAAAAACGCATTATTTTTCACATAATTTACAT
>NW_015505482.1:9589-11926 GCF_001515645.1 Sinocyclocheilus grahami | reverse complement strand
TTTTTTTTTTTTTTTTTTTTTTTTTTTTTTTTTTTTTTTTGGGGGGGGGGTTGGTTGGGGGGGGGTGGGTGGTGGGGGGGGGGGGGGGGGGGGGGGGGACTCCTTTCTGGACTCCTTTTTAATTAGTTAAATTAAATTTTATTAACCAAAAAACATGTGTAATTAATTAAAATCATGAACTTAAACAATTTAACATCAATTTATTAAAAGTTCAACAAATATGGGCCCTATGAAATTGTATTGTTACCAAATTCTGATTTAGCATGTCTAATTATTTGAAAGCATAAAAACAAGTTTCATTACAATAGCCTTATGATTTTTGGCTCAGAAATTCTGTGTTGTGCATTTACATTTTTTTAAGGCATAAAACATTCATTTAATCTATCTTTTAAGTAATGAAAATTAAACATTAAATTTTTTGGAAAATAAAGGTAATTTAATATTACAATTAAAACATTGAAGAAATATTGTCTGATTATTCCTTAAAAATAAGGTTTTAATAATTTTATTAGTAGTAGTAGCAGCCTGTTACGTACATTCTACTGAACAATAGTAATTAATTTCTGCCAATGCCTTCAAGTTAAACCGAACTTTTTTTTTGACGGGTTGCCGTGAATACCTTTACATTTCTGTGTGTATATGATATGAGGATAGTTTTACTCAAATGAAACGATCAAATGCTCATGAAGTGACTCTCAGAGAAGTTTTGGAGATGTTGTTCATGTATTGATGTCCTCATTTAGTGAGATGGCAGACGCTAAAATCACCGCAAGCGTCTCGCGCACTTCAGTACAAGTGGTAAACAAAACTGCACGTCTGCGCCATTCATTGACACAGAATTCATATTTAAAGGGGTCCTATTATCCTCTTTTACAATGTCTTGATTTTGTTTTGGGGGTGTACTAGAACATGCTCTCATGCTTGGTGGTTCGAAAAACGCATTATTTTTCACTTTACATTATTACAATACCTTTCTCCCCAGGCTGGCACAAACGGCTCGATTAGTTCCGGCTTTGATGAAGGTCCGCCTTCCGCAAAACAAAATGTGTTGTGATTGGTTAGCTGTCCCAGTGCGTTGTGATTGGCGAACAGCTTAGATGGTGTTTTAGTCCTGCCACACCCCCTTGCTCCGTCTTTCAACAAAAGCTTTTGGCGAACCCGGCACTGTACTCACTCGTGTTGTGGAAGCTGTCCTCAGTAAAATGCACAGCACACAATACCACATTGGGGTTATAATGCTCAGGGACAGAGTTAAAAAATGAATTGCAACCACTGTTTCCTGACATCATCCGCTTTCGGAAGCCCAAACAAAGACATTTGGGCATGGATATACG
The DNA here is from genome assembly GCF_001515645.1 of Sinocyclocheilus grahami. Classification (NCBI taxonomy): domain Eukaryota; kingdom Metazoa; phylum Chordata; class Actinopteri; order Cypriniformes; family Cyprinidae; genus Sinocyclocheilus; species Sinocyclocheilus grahami. The sequence continues at coordinate 10,592 of NW_015505482.1, read as the reverse complement.
CTCCCTTCAAACTGGAATCATGGAGGAATATCCGGTAATGTCCACTTCTCTGGGCACTTACAGTCAAATATAACAAATGTATGAAGCAATAAGATAAACATACAAAATGTGCAGAGCGGGGTACGCGAGGTCTGGAATTGAGAACCGCTGTTCTAGACATGCCGAAAATTTGACGCTACAGCACAGCAGCTCTTCTTCTTCATTTTCTCTGTTGCACTAACTCTGCAGCAGCACTTCTTCTTTGTCGTCTCGTCTGAAGCACTCACTCAACCAAGTGTTCTAACCACAGCCTCGCCCCTAGCCGCTTTGTGATATCACAAAGCCCGGAAAACAAACGCTGTAGTCCAAACGAGCCATTCGTTGTAGTTCTTGAAAAGGGATCTCCCTTTGGGGTGGACTTTGAGATTTGTAACTTTCTAGATCTTTTTAATGCCCAAACATACACACTACACACTGACTAAAATTTAAAAAAAAGTGAAAAAGCATAATAGGACCCCTTTAAATATGAATCGTTTTGCGGCTTAATATTTACAAATACTAGTGGGAGTGTGCTCACTGTGTGTGTGTGCGTGCCGTCGTGTAAATAAGATAAAAAACATTAGGCTATTTAGTTTGCTTAATAAACAAACAAGGTATAGACCTGTTCTATCGGAAAGGTAACTTTAAATGACTTCTGTTGTGATCTGGGACCGCCCCCCTAATATAATGGCAGGGGAAACACTGCATTTATCTTGGTTCGACTACTACCTTGGATTGTTGCACTAAGATTGTCAGTGCATTCTGGGATTGCATTCCTGAGATTAAGTTTGGGATTATATACTACCAAAAGAATTTATCTTAGAGGGCTGCATAATTAAGATGCATATTTTTGCCTTAAAGGGATAGTTCACCCAAAAATGAAAATTCTGTCATTTATTCCTCACCCTAATGTCGTTCCAAACCTGTAAGACCTTCGTTCATCTTTAGAACACAAATTAAGATATTTTTTTATTAAATCCGACAG
>NW_015505482.1:782-9434 GCF_001515645.1 Sinocyclocheilus grahami | reverse complement strand
CCGCTCTGCATGTTTTGCACGTCTCTCTTTGTTAACACACCTGATTCAGATCATCTCGTTAGAAGAGAGCTCCGTGCATGAACTGTGTTCCGATTGACATGATCCCTACACAGTGTCCATTGCTCCCTACTCCCTGAGCAGGGGAAATCCGTTGAAGTTTACTTCACTTCGGAATATTCATTTACAGATTTGCGCTCCGCCGCTGCCTGCAGTGTCTTCACACACAAACGAAACTTACTAGAGAAGCGTGAAGTGGGACATAATATACCTCTGTAAATAAATACAATTTAAATTCACGTCTCGCACACTTAAATGCCCTTTGTATGGAACATATACGCTCCCTTCAAACTGGAATCACTTACAGTCAAATATAACAAACGTATGTAGCAATAAGATAAACATACAAAATGTGCAGAGCGGGGGTACGTGAGGTCTGGAATTAAGAACCGCTGTTCTAGACATGCCGAAAATTTGACGCTACAGCACAGCAGCTCTTCTTCTTCATATAATAGGACCCCTTTAAATATGAATCATTTTGCGGCTTAATATTTACAAATACTAGTGGGAGTGTGCTCACTGTGTGTGTGTGTGTGTGTGTGTGTGTGTGTGTGCCGTCGTGTAAACAAGATAAAAAACATTAGGCTATTTATAACAGGTATAGACCTGTTCTATCGGAAAGGTAACTTTAAATGACTTATGTTGTGATCTGGGACCGCCCCCCTAATATAATGGCAGGGGAAACACAGCATTTATCTTGGTTCGACTACTACCTTGGATTGTTGCACTAAGATTGTCAGTGCATTCTGGGATTGCATTCTTGAGATTAAGTTTGGGATTATATACTACCAAAATAATTTATCTTAGAGGGCTGCATAATTAAGATGCATATTTTTGCCTTAAAGGGATAGTTCACCCAAAAACGAAAATTCTGTCATTTATTCCTCACCCTAATGTCATTCCAAACCTGTAAGACCTTCGTTCATCTTTGGAACACAAATTAAGATATTTTTTTATTAAATCCGACAGCTCTCTGACCCTCCATAGACCGCAAGGGAACTACCACGGTCAAGGCACAGAAACGTAGCAAGGACATCAGTAAAATAGTCCATGTGACATCAGCGGTTCAACCATAATTTTAGGAAGCTACGAGAATACTTTTTGTGCACAAGGAAAACAAAAATAACGACTTTATTCAACAATTCTTCTCCTTCTCATACCGTCTTTGGAAAAAGCGCACAACCCCAGTTGTCCTGAACATGACATGTGCTTTATATTAAGTGCTTAACTAACTTTACAGTTTAAAGCGGCTTGTGTGCCATTTAATGCATTTCAAACCTGTTTGCTCCTTTGTATCTCTTATATCTTATGATTGTGTACTTATTTGTAAATGTTTGAAATGAATGCAAGTCTGTCCATATTGCATCCTGACAGCATGGGAGTCTCTGTTAAACTTCGCAGACTTCACTAAAGGCATGCCAGTGCACAAACAGAAGTGAATATTTTATATCCAAAAGTGGAAGCACTTTAAATCTCTTCCCCCATTTACAACAGCACCATAAACTACCATATAAAGACTGTTGCAGCCAGTTGCAGCAGTATTGCCAGACTTGTTTTAAGACAGAGCTATAGCTTTTTTTATAAAAAATATATAAAATAAAAAAATTCCCCAAAATGTCATTTTGTGTACCGTTACAGCCCTACCATGTACTCACTCAAAAAACATACAGGAACAAACAGCATCTCTGGAAAGAAATAAAACCACAGAAATTGCTAAATGAAAACAATCCACTCTGTTTACAGTGTGTGCACTGGCATAAACTCTTTAATACAATGGCAAACCGTGCAAAAGATGCAGTATCAGCCAAGCAATCACTTGGCCAGGGTGTGTGCGCCAGGCCACATAGACGTCCCAGCATCCACACCACAGCACTGACAGGGAGAAGCCCACTGCATGGCAGGAATTAACCGGCAAGGTCCAATACTCCTGCTGGCCTTAAATTATGACTGTAAAGCTTCCCATCTACTCTTTATTTCATAAAGCAGCACTGCCTGTCCCACTGGAATACATGTATGATGAACATAAATGTTGGATAAAACAAACTCTGTTTAAGACTGCAGTGTTCTTCACTGGAAACTAAAGAACAGCTCTCTTCTACGAGTCTGCTCTCCCATTTGTCTCCTGCGCATGTTGTTGTTCATTAAGGTCTCTGGCGTCATTCTGTTAGCGATCTCATTAGTGGCATCCTGCCAGTGGCAGAATGAAGCAGCTGCTGTGAGACCGCCTGCCCCTCTAACCAGAGACACCATGGACCGAGAACAAGCAGATGTGATGTCCTATGGGCTTACCAAAGCTTTGGAGCAGAGTCTGGCTGTCTCCTGACACCCGCATAAACTGGGCCACTTGGGTCGATTTAGGGCATGTATTACGATAGATGAACAGAAACAATGCCGGAAATGCTATGCCGTGTTACTGCTTGAGGTCAGAGATCCAAAGACAAAAGAGGCACTGCCGTGAAGCTAATTACCCATGATTCATGGCAGCAGCTACTAAGGTTCGAAGACAAAGCTTCTGAATTATTACTCAGAGGATGAGTATGAGACTACTGCATTAGTGGTGAGATCACAGACTGAGGTTGGCCCGCAACTAAATGGTTCCCTATTAAAGATTATATGGTTTTGCCAAAGCCACCAATCAAGTTTTATTGCTGACAAAATATCGACCCCCTCCCCACATTATTATCTTTAACTCTTAAACATTGATTGGGCTTGGCACAATTTGATGTTTGAGATTTCTGCATGAATAGATCCTAAAACTTATAAACCTAAATCTTAAGAAAGGAGATGAGAAACATTTGTCATTATTTATGCACCAAACAATGCATTTCCAATAGGGGGGTCCCCGACTAAGGATTTTCATAGTTGAATCAGAATTTTCTAATCTTGCCGATATTCGACTGATAGTCGAATCATGTTTTGGGGGCGGGGCAAAATACATTACCAAGAGTCAAGTCAGACATTCGACAGTCATAATTACGTTAACACACAGGGAAAATGTGTAACGGATGCCTCGCAGATACAAACGGGTTAAATAATGTTTTATGTTTTGATTAAAAGATAGTTAACATTAAACGTCAGCGAAACCCTAAGAATTCACAACATTTTTTACAATGCTCTCATTATAACGTTATGTATGTGACCGTAGTTATTAATGTTCTGCATTTCTGTTTTGAGCTGCGAGCGCTGAAGAAGACCAGTAGAATGAAGCCGCAGGGTTTTAATCAATGGGATTTAACTTATCATTTATCTTATATAGAATACGCTTTGTCATTTATACAACATAACGTTAATATTACGACTTATAGGGTTATTTGCACAAAATGCCCCGAATGCACGAACGTGTCTGTGCGGCTCTGAATTAACTCCTTTTGTGGACGCGTTCTAACTTGTGTCTATACTATAGAAGTCAACTGTTTGGTTACCAACATTCTTCATAATATCTTTTGTGCTCAATAGAAGAAATAGTCATACAGGATTGGAACAACTTGAAGGTGAGGAAACGATGACAATTAGGGATGTTCATTTTAACCGGCTAACCGTTAACCGACCGTGAAGAATTCTGACCGATTAATACAATCAGTTAAACAGTTTAAAAAGTCATTTATTTATTTTAGTAATTTATCAATATTTAAAAAGGTTTGCTGCATGGTTGAAATACGCTACGTGTATAAAAATAAAATCTTTTTTTTTAGAGGAAAACAACAACAACGCCTAAGTCACATTTTATTATTTCATTCAGAAATAGGCCTAATGCTGACAAAATGTTTACAAACATTATAATAAACACCGTAAACATAGCTAGGCTATTTTAGTTCCCCTCACTCCACAACAAATCCTGTCAATTAACAGTATTTAGAAGAGAACAAGAATTAAAAATATAAGAAGCTATAGCTAAACGACAAGCCAAAACGAATTCATTTAGGCTAAAACGAAACTGGAACCAACGTTGCGTTTCTCATTCGATACAAAATCAAATGTTTCCATATTCGCGATGTATTTGAATGCCAAAATATGATTTATTATGTAGCCTACTTCACTCGCGCTCCATTATCCACGTAAAACAAAATGTTTTACATAACATCATTCACGGCGGTACGGTCATAATGCTTAACGGCACAGATTTGACTACATATTTAAACTGAGCAGTGTGTTTTTTCCATATGTTTGACTGACTGTATTTTATTATGATAATAAGCAGGCTGCATTGTCAAGGTAGCAATGCTTAACGGTGGCGCAATCATTTGAATTTTTTCCTTCTAATAGTGGAAGCAATTACTCCTTTTAGTCAAAGATAATCAGAATTGTAAAAGGTTTGCCTTTATTTCTGTACATTCACAATAAAAACAGATCTTTGTGCTTTTGTAAAATAAGCCTAAAAAAAAAATAGGATGCCACTTTCTGTCGTCTGGTTTCCTTTCGCACAGCACAAAAATGAACTAAAGGCTACTTGTTGAACAGTTTTTCTTTTGTTTTCTTAATTTATTAAGTAAAAATATATTTCTCGTATAGGCCTATTTATTATTATTTTATTATTATATAACTATGTTATTATATTATTATTAAATGTATATATATTTAGCCACAGCACAAAAATGAACTAAAACTCTGAATACAAGGCTACTTGTTGAACAGTTTTTCTTTTGTTTTCTTAATTTATTAAGTAAAAATATATTTCTCGTATAGGCCTATTTATCGTTTCATATATATATATAGGCCTATAGCCTAGCTTTATGATGTTTTTCTCCGCTCGCAGAAGCGCTGCAGGTGCGTGATGTGATATGAAGACCATGTGAATCCTCATGTTCTGTGGTTTGCTGCTTTTTGCGCATGTAAAGTTAATCCCCGGGAAACAAATGTTAGTATTTGTTAACGGGTCACAGCCATGTATTCTTTCTAATTTAAATTAAATTCAAATGTAAAATAATCTTGTCGGTTAACTGTTAATAATCAGTTAACGAGCGTCGGTTGTCAGTTAAGAAAAATAACCGAAATGAACATCCCTAATGACAATTTTCATTTTTGGGCAAACAATCCCTTTAACAACGACTTTTCGAAGTGTTCATGAGAGAAAAAATACTCATTCACAAATTTAAACTGAATGTTGTTGTCTTTTTGAACTTTAATTCACATCAAGTTTTAGGAGCAGTTCATGTATAAATCCAGATCAGTTCAAAGCCTCTCCAAGTGTATGCAATGAGTGTAAATCAATTATAAAAGATAGAGTGTGGCATCCCTGGCTTTAGGGTACGTTCAGCATTACTCATTCTACAGACACATGGCCATAAACAGATGTGACAGTGTGAAAACACTTTAACTGTGATTAGCTTTCAGCACTCTTTCATGTTAACAAGTGCCAGGAATGCTACAATATGACTAAATCCCAAATACGAGTCTTCCACTAAACCTGGGGTCAAAAAAAGAACAGAAGAGAGGATTGTGTCTCTTTGGACACAGCAGGATGTTAACGTCTGACTTTAATTATGACTGATATAAAGCAACAGAAATACATTTGTTGGTCAATCAATTCCTACTATACCATAGGATACTGTTGAATTATTAAATATGTGGGAACGTATATGGAACATGCATATATGCAACTTATGTTGTTACAAACCGGTGTTGACTTCATTTTATTTTTGGGTGAATTATTCCTTTAAGATGCATTTGTAAAAAGGAAGAGGGCTTTTAGTGTTTGCTAAAATTACGCCCACTTCATTTCAGTGGAGTAAACAGAATAGAGCCTTGTTAATGAAAGTTTTAGTGTTGATCACTCTTATTTCTAATTCAATATATTTCTTAGGTATTAAAGTGCAAATGTTAAAATCTAAAACCAGTAGTACAGAATAGAGCCGCTCTCCAACTCCATCACAGCAGCCACTACAGAGCAGAGATCAGGATCACTTTACTAGCTCACCACCTTCATTACAGAGACACTTAAAAATACAGACCAGACACACACTTGTTTTCACATGGACAGAAGCTCGTCTCAGAGGCAAAGCATCCTTATAAGAAAAAACTAGATGTCATTCGCTCTCATAAAAAAAAGACACCATCGGGACGTCAATGTCCACAGAATACGAAGAGGAAAAGATGCTTATGTGCAGCATAATGCAACAGAAGCTATTCCTTGGATGGCGAGAATCTACTTTCTGTATTTCCAGGATCAGGTAACTGGACCTCAGTAAACCAGCCCTTTCAGAACAGCCCAGCCGCATCTACAATTTCAGCCAGGCTGAAATACAGAAAGAGATAGAGAGAGGACAAGCTAGGACTGCAAGACAAAAAGACTGCATGTTATATTCAATTCACTTGAGCGGTGAGTAGGGCTGCACAATTAATCGAAATTAAATCGCCAAGGCAATAAATGGCGATTACGCAGAGATTGTCATGCGTATCTTTCAGTGAAGCACAGTTCTGTGATCAGTAGTAAATCTCCATTCGAAGTGCCAGAGGGCGCTCTCACGCTGAAACTCCAAATATGCCCCAAAGAAGAAATCCAGGAAATGCCTATCGCTGCAGCTGAATAAACAGAAGATTGAACTGCTTTCATTGATTCGACTGACTAATAAACACACGACTACGGCAATATATGGTTTATCTGAGTTCTTATTATTATAATTTCCATCATAATAAAGTATATCTAATAGTGTTGTCACGGTACCAAAATTTCAGTATTCGATACCAATACCAGTGAAAATCCACGGTTCTCTTCCAGGGGGGGTCCCCCATTAAAAATCGCATTCCGATGATAAAATACGCACATTTTGGCGGGGTTCCACCGGTAAAATTCGCATTCCAGGGGCTAAATATCACGTTAATGGGGTCGTTTTTCAACCAGCGGCAACAGTGTTAAAGCAGCCCAATTCCGCGGGAAAACCGCAGACTTGGCAACACTGGAAGAGGATAGCTTTCGGATAGCGCATCAAGAACCAGGTTGACCGGGTACTCCGTACCACCGGTACTTAAAAAAACCTGGTACCGTAACGTTTAAATTTTTTTAGTACCGACTTGGTACCGAAACACCGGGTCTTTTGACAACACTAATATCTAAAATGAAATGCTAATCGACAGTCATTATCACTGCTTAGAATACAATGAAATATTGTGTGCCTTAATTATTCTGTTTAAGAAGCCACATCATCTCACAGAAGGATTTATTTCAAACACTCGACTGACATTATGAAGTGAGTTTGGAGTAAAAACATGTTATTAAATGTGGTATTTTCACGTGCTCTCAGATGGAGCAGCATTTACTACACAGAGCCGTAGTTCACTGAGAAGATACACAAACAGCTGTCATTATTGCGAACAATTTCTTCGATTTCATAATCCTACGATTATATCGTCTACGATTATGAACGCGATTTTGCATAGCTTGTCAGAGAACTACGGCTCTGTGTAGTAAATGCTGCTCCTCCTGAAAGCAGGTGATGGAGATTTACTACTAATCACAGAACCGGCCTTACTGACAAAATGTGCATGACAATCGCGATTAATCGCGTTCGATTAATCGTGCAGCCCTAGCGGTGAGCACAAAAAAAAAAGTCCCTTGAAATTATGAGAATATAAGTCTTTTCTTGTGAAATGAGCTCTCTAACAAGCTGTAAGCTAGTTAACAACTGTATTGTCATCCAATAGATATTGGAAGGCAAGATGACCGATCAAGCTGTCATGTATCTGACAGGAGAGAACTCAGTTTCTGTGGATATTATCTTGTTTTCCTATCCTCTCATAAGGGCACAACTCTTCCACTCAAAAAACGGTTGGACATGGACAGTCACATTTAATGACAGAGGGACTGGTCACTAAATGGTGAGGCATGTTTAAAGAAACTACAGCTCCCACATTTTTAAAAAAATATATATTTGCTTTCCCATTTTTTATGCTCCGTCTCATAGTGCCTCACTAACTGTAGTTACAGATATAGCGCCAAGGGACCCAGTCCTGAGGGGTCCCATTCCTGGAAAGCTAAAGCAATTATGTGTTGCAAGCATGAATTATTGTATAAGCTTCTTTTTTTTCCCCAAGTCAAGTCTTAACTCGATCTTTCAGTGAAATATCAGACTTCTCTATGAATGTGACGCATGCTGTACTTCTCCAATCATTTAGTCTCCATAAATGCCACCTGTTTCTTACAATTGACTACAAGCTCACATTCAGATCTGTGATCCAAACAACAACCAACGGATTGAAACAAGACCCATCCTATTTTTTTTCCGATAAACTACTTCACTTGGATATCAGTCAAGAAACACTGAAGAAAATATGACCTCTACTTCTTTTTCATTGCAACTTTTAAGATCCAACCACTGTGAAACTACTTACAAAGTAAGAAATCTAATTAATTAGGCCTATATATAGTATTTTTCACATTCATCCCGTTTCCAAACAAAGTTTTTTGGCTATAATTCTCATCATTTATGGTTTACACGTTGTCAAATAACAAAATTGTGGACAATGATTTCGACCATAAAAGTACACAGAGACTGATGAATTTTTATTTATTTTTTACCACCAGTATTAACTAGGGCTGTCAAAAAAAAATTTTTTATTTCGAATATTCATCAAATTTAAAATAAAAATCCACATTCGAAT
>NW_015505482.1:0-366 GCF_001515645.1 Sinocyclocheilus grahami | reverse complement strand
ATTGAAAGGTAAATTAGCCTATCTTTAATGTATTTACTGTATTAACAGAGCCTCAAAATATGAAAAACAAATTTGCAGCCATTAAGATTAACAATTTTAAAATCATTAATATATAAAAAATGAATAATTATAATTGTGCATATGCATGTATGTTTTGTTCTAGCCTAATATTTATGTTATTATTGTGTCAAAAAGGAGAAATAAGTTCAGCATATTGGTTATTAAACACTTAAACATGCATAAATCAAGTCCAATGTAGCTAAACGAAGGGTGGCGTAGCATGTAAATATCAAGGTAATCCTGCTGTTAAAGCGGTGGTTGACTGTTTTTTTTCTAGTCTTGATTGTGTTTATGGGGTGCAGTCTA
>NW_015505481.1:2618233-2618691 GCF_001515645.1 Sinocyclocheilus grahami | reverse complement strand
TACGACCAATCTTGGACCTGCGTGTCTTGAACCGGGCCCTTCACTCGCTACCATTCAAGATGTTGACGCAGGAACGCATCTTCGGGTGCATCCGTCCCCGAGATTGGTTTGCAGCGGTCGACCTGAAGGATGCATACTTCATGTGTCGACCCTTCTGAGGGTTGCAGACCATTTCTGCGGTTCACGTCCGAAGGACGAGCATATACAGTGGGTACGGAAAGTATTCAGACCCCCTTACATTTTTCACTCTTTGTTATATTGCAGCCATTTGCTAAAATCATTTAAGTTAATTTTTTTTCCTCATTAATGTACACACAGCACCCCATATTGACAGAAAAACACAGAATTGTTGACATTTTTGCAGATTTATTAAAAAAGAAAAACTTAAATATCACATGGTCCTAAGTATTCAGACCCTTTGCTCAGTATTTAGTAGAAGCACCCTTTTGATCTAATAC
>NW_015505481.1:2583590-2602640 GCF_001515645.1 Sinocyclocheilus grahami | reverse complement strand
TCACCCATACGTCATTCCGACGTCAAAGCAACAGCCAATCAGCGAAGGAATTCCCCTCAACAGACATCCAGGAAGTCCGCTACAGCGACTGAATCACCTCTGCTTTCAGCTGTCAAGCCAAAGAACGCAAGTAACGAACAAAATCTTCAACTCAGCTGAACTGGTGTAGAATTCATTTAAGCAGTAAAATTAAGACCGATTCTCTGCTTGGTTTTTCTCCTAGGTTGAATTTAAAACCACTCGTTAAACGAGTTAGGACTTTGAAAACTTAATGCAACTCCGTCAACTCATTTCCTTGAATCGTTGTGTGTATGTGTGTGTATGTTTTAGTTAGGTTTTTATGTAATCTAGATTAGCCAATAAAATTCATGTTTCATTTATAAACATATGTCTTGGCTCATATAATTTCAAGGTTAAAACTATGCCAAAACGATCCTTGCTTGCTACTTATCTCGTAGCGTACTCATAATAATTACCTCTCTTTCAAGAGCTGTCAAACCATCATAACTGTATTTCACCCGTGGCCTGGGAGAATACAAAAGACACATATTAAATTTGTTAAGAGATATTAAGAATCACTGGCTCGCTGGACGACCTTGATTTGAAGTAAAACTAACAAATTTGGAATGGTTTGATCAGGTGGATTTGGGACCTTCAGACCCGAGTTCTAGCAAAACCTGAATGAATTAATAATGATTAATTCCCTTACAACTAAGTAAATTACTACATTGCTTTTAAATCACTGTGATTTTACTTAAATATGAAAAATATAAATAAATTATGTCTGTATTCATGTTATTGTTAAAATTACTTTTCAGTTAAGACACAGACACCGATGTGGAATAGGACACAGATTGGAGGCATCTACATTTAAGATCCAGAAGAATAGTTTTTTCTGCTGGCATACCTGATGGTAAATATATTAATTCTTAAATATATATAAAACTTCACACATTCTTTTAAGGCCTCCATAATATGATAGTGTAAAAGTTGTGTCTGTAGGCCTGTATGAATTAAGCCTTGAAAGACATGAATCATGAAATTGTTTTGCTTTTCTCTCTTTCACCCACAAGATTCTCAACCCTCAGCACAAGTATTCATTCTTTCACACTCTTCAGCTCACCATAAAGAGACAGAGCAGTGCAAAATCAATAGGCATCAGCCAGCAAAAGCTTAGCTTAGCATAGATGCTAAGGCAAATGGGTACATATGCATGACTTTCTTAACATTTGTCTTTGTAATAATTCCCTTCCATCATTTTACTAGTCTTAAGTTGTCACCTGTATTGTTATGTTTAATCAGATTGTCCAAGACGCCCTGGAAAAACAGTCCATTAATGAGGAAGAAAACTAAGATGAGACAGACTTGTGCACTTCCATAAGGTAAAACTCACAATACTGTTGCAAAGTTTGTTTTTGTTTTGATTAAGGGGTTAATTTACTGAAATCAAAGTAGTTGTGTACTCACCCTCATGTCATTCCTAACACTCAAGACTTTTGTTCATCTTCAAAACACAAATGTAATTATTTGAATGAAATCTGAGAGATTTCTGTCCCTTCATTGACAGACTATGCAAATACCAATATGATGCTTCAGAAAGTTCATAAAGAGATCATAAAACTAAGCCATATGAATTAAGTGGTTTATTCTAAATTTTCTGAAGAGACTCGATCGCTTTGTATGATGAACAGATTGAATTTAGGCTTTTTATTCACATATAAACTAGGAATGGTTCATGATTTTCGAATATTCGATTAGTTGATTTAATAATAGAATATCGAACAGGCTGTGTGATTTTTTTTTTTACAAGAATTCTCCATGTTTTCGGTGCTGATGTAGTGGTGACACGTTCATGTAATCAGAGGGTGGCGCTGCCGATAATGCACCTAAAAGCTGTCATAGAAAACAGAAGAACAACACATTGTCTCACATGCACACTGTAGATTTGCATCAGGATTTAACTGCCAAACTTTTTCTCAGGCAGCTAATTTGAAATCAGTGATTTCCTAATACTAGCGCTAGTGCCTGTGACAAAACAAACTCGGGTCGAAGGTAAATACACAACTACACCAAGTGTGGACCTGCCGCAAGTACAACAGCTTTCAGCCGAGATCAGCCCATAGAGAAAAGCCATCTATGTCAGTTAGAAGTGTTTTGTAGCGTCGGCACGGCTCTGGCCCATTATCTTCTCACCGATGCCGAGATTGAGCCGACAGTGCCGCATTTCAGCTTGAATCGTTCCGAATATGCTTGCTATCTGGAATTTCCATGCTCATTTTTGATGTCCTAGCCTTATGCTAATCGACAGACTGTTATGTTAATAAGTGCCCTCATTCGGTTATATTATATTGTAGCAAGTCTGAGAAGTGTGTTATGTTCTGTCAGGTGTGATTTAAGCCATGTATGTTCTGTTCATGTGTTATGTGTTCTTTTCGAATAGGAGCTTTGAGGAGTGGGTGTTCTTCTTAAGAGTCTGCACACTCGTGTGTGGGTGGAGTTTTGGGGAAAAAGTTTGAGAAGTGTTTCAGTTTTTGTCGGAGCCCAAGCATTGGTTTTCACGAGAGCTCACATTAATAAAAGAAAAGCCAAAACCGTCAAGTGAGTCTTTTCACTTATTTTGATCGCTAAACTGGTGTCAGAAGTGAACTGATCCAGTTGGTCTACGGGATTGCTGACATTATCGTCCCTGCAGCACGATGCAGAAGTAGACTCGAGAAAAGATTAAATCTGAGCCAGACATGAGCCGAATGTTTTCGTGAGGTTCTGGGCCCTTCGGCGTGGGTTTCTGATCGATTTGCAACAGATGAAGGCAGTCTGGAACTTCACAAGGCTCGTGTGAAGGAGGCTACGAGGAGGATGGCTGCAGACACCGGGCTTTCGCTGCTGGATCCGAGTGCCACCGAGAGCCGGCGAAGTTTCACGAGGACAACCAACAAACATGGCGGCGGGCACGGAACCACACTGTCTTCGGATGTAAACAAACATGGCGGCGCACACGGAACCATGCTGTCTTCAGATGTAAACAAACATGGCGGCGCCCACGGAGCTGCGCTGTTGACGGATGTGAATGAATATGGTGGCGCCCGCGCTGCCACGGTGACTGTTAAAACCCATGGGACAGTGGGTTCTGGACACTTGTCAGACAGAGTTTTTAATGGGGGCTCGTGAGAAGAGATGTGGAGGATTTTTGTCGGCAGTGTGATGATTGCACTGCCTGCAAGGGGCCACCTGGCCACATATTAGGTCCTTTTTCACATTCAGAGAGGGGTAACAGGTTTTTGCTGACGGCTATGGATTATTTCACTAAATGGCCAGAAGCTTACGCACTGCCTGACCAAGAAGCCGAAACAGTGGTAGATGCATTGGTAGATGGCATGTTCTGCAGGTTCGGGTTTGCAGTATCCATACACAGTGATCAAGGCCGGAACTTCAAGTCACGTATCTTCTTAGTAATGTGCAACAAATTGGGGATCCACAAAACAAGAGCCACCCCTTTGCACCAATAGGACCCTCGCAGAACAGCTGGCCATTGTGACTGCTAAGCATCAACGAGATTGGGACAGGCACTTGCCATTTATTCTACTGGCATGTCGATCTGCTTTGCAAGACTCAACCTCTTGTACCCCCGCCCTTTTGATGTTGGGGCGAGAGATCAGAACACCAGGAGTAATGGCTTTCGGGAGGCCACCTGATGCACCTGCTGTGCCCCCGGGCCCTGAGTATGCTAGGAAGCTTCAGGACACATTGGTGTCATAATTCATCATAATTTTGCAAGGAAGCAGTTGTTGAAAGCGGAGGCCCAGCAGAAGTGAAATTATGACCTGAAAACAAAAGGGCGACATTTCACAGCGTTAGAGATAGTGTGGGTGTACAGCCCTCAGAGAAAGAAGGGCAGGTGCCTTAAGCTCAACTCTCAGTGGATCAGGCCATGCAGTGTACTTGAAAAAATTGGAGAAGTTGTTTACCGGGTTCCATTGCCTCCAAGGGGTAGAAAGGTGGCCGTGCACCGGGATAGACTGGCACCTTACAGAGGAGGTGCCACTGCAGCCCTGGCACCGGGCTCCTCTATGGTTATACCTACCCCAGAGGGCGAGGCAGGACTGCAGCCGAGCACTGCCAGTCCTCTGGCGGTATCCCCTGCAGCCACACTGGTTCTTGAGCTGCAACTTTTGCATTCGGATAGCCCTGTAAGACAGGAGGGGCAGCCGCGGACTCAGAGAGTCAGGAGGCTGCCAGGATGGTTATGGGACTTTGTTCGTTCCCTCGAGGTCGAGGAACTTTGTGAAGTAGGGAACAGTGTAGCAAGTCTGAGAAGTGTGTTATGTTCTGTCAGGTGTGATTTAAGCCATATATGTTCTGTTCATGTGTTATGTGTTCTTTTTGAATAGGGGCTTTAAGGGGTGGGTGTTCTTCTGAAGATCGAGTCTGTGCACTCGTGTGTGGGGGGAGTTTTGGGGAAAAAGAGAAGTGTTTCAGTTTTTGTCGGAGCCCAAGCACTGGTTTTCACGAGCGCTCACCTTAATAAAAGAAAAGCAAAACCGTCAAGTGAGTATTTTCACTTATTTTGATTGCTACAATATTAATATGTTTAGCACGTTACAATCATCATATAGCTCGAGTTAAGATAGCCTATTCGCTAATGAATTAAACCGTTTGTTAACATACAGATTGAAAGCGTGAATGGTCTCTCTCCCTCTCTCTGTTAATGGGTGTGCAGTGTACTGTAGCCTATACATGTGTGTGTGCATGCATTCAGGGGAGGGGTGCAATTTTCAAATAATAATTGAATAATACCAGGCGACCTTCGAATATTATTTATGCCTGAAATGCCCATCCCTAATTTAAACATTTATCAACGCAAACATCAGATATGTTAAACGGAAGATCAAGCAGGAGAACCAGTGACGTTCATTCTCGTGTTATGCAGTATCATTTGAGCTTTCCCAGGAACTGTTTGTTTGCTGATTGTTGTTTGTGAATAAAAGCCTAATTTCAATCTGTTCATCATATAAGGCAACCGTGTCTGCTCTGCTCTATTCATATAAATTCGTTTTACAATCTCTTTAAGAACTTTTTAAGCATCAAAGTGGTAGCTGTGTGGACTCAATGCATGGTCAAAAATCTCTGTTTTCATTAAAGTATATTCACTTGTGTTTTAAAAATACACAAAAGACTTTTGGGTGTGGAACAACATGAGGGTCAGTAAATGATATCAGAATTTTCATTTTGGGTGAACTAACCCTTTTAAAGCACATTTCATCATCAAAAGTTACAAGTAGGCGATATGCTAAATTTTCATATCATCCTATTGTCAGCCTGTGAGATCGCCGATACACGATATTATCATGCTAATTTATTTAATTTTTATTTACATAGTTTCATTGCCGGAAAGGGAAGCAACTCCAGTGTAAGGCTAAAAGCAGCCTAATGTTTTTAATATGACTGAATTTGTATTTAACATGATAACAAATGAATAGAAACATCGTAAGTTACTAATTATAATGCTTACATTTCCTCAGTTATTCAAAAAGCAGCTACAGAAAACAAGCAACGAACATTACATTACCAAAGAACATCATCACAAACTCAGTCTAGCGTGAGTATATGCACTTTAATAACACTCCCATTAAAGTCAGTGAATCTACACTGTATGATGAATAAATCTCTTATATTTACATCGCACGTACTTTGTTGTTTATGATGAGAGAATTTGCGAGTCAGAATTCAGTCAGCGCGAGCTGAAGAACAGAACTCCGCTATTTCAGTGGCGCGTCATCTGAAGGCCTCTGATTGGCCAATGCATTCATAAGCTCTGCATAATTGTGTGTGATTGGTTATAACGCGCACTACTGTAAAATACGGAAAAAGAAATACAATGCAACAAATAAGCCCTAATATTAATTAGATAGTATTATTAGCCTGATGATAATAATAATAATAATAATCGTCTAGCTATCGTCAAAGGCATCAGCCACAGACGATATCTCTGACTATCGTCGATACACAATACTATCGTCAATCGGCACAACCATGGTTACTAGTGCTGGGTTTTATGTATTCATCAATGCACATAGTAATTATCTTCTTCCCCTCTCTTTTCTTTGTTTAATCTAATTTTTGTTTTTGCTGTTTACAGTCCCACAGTATTAAAGGCCATCTCAGTCAGAGGGAGGACCACCAGCCATACCTACTGGTATTGAGAAGGATCAAGGGCAAGATATCCTTATTCTATGTGGTCGGACAAGCTTCTCATCCCTTCTGAAGGAAACAGCTCCTTGAGTGCTATCAAACTCTAAGTCCACTATGTGCTCAACCTGTATCAGTAGGTCCTTGTCAATGTCTTTATCTTCCTGCTACACTCTACAACAAATGACAAAACATTTTTCAGAGCATCATGTATTTAAAGTACAAAGATATTTTAAGTTGAGAGTACATCTAACAGCCAACATTTTGAAGTTCTACATGTCTTTTGATCTGTAGAGTTCACATGGGTGATATGATGGTGAATTTTTATCGTTCTTTTAAAGGTCCCCTAAAATGCTTTGAAAAACGCAGCGTTATATTCTATGTGTTGACGTCATTTTAACTGAAACAGGAAGACAGGGCGGGACATATCAAGCAGCCCCGCCCCTTTTTAAAATAGCCAGTAGTGTTAGTTTAAATCACAGCTTGGACTAAAGCCATTCAGAGCCTTTGAGCTCCGTAAAGCCGCATTTGACAGGGTATGCCAGCCACAATCTCATCCATATTGCTATAAAATATAGCATTCTGTGTAGAATTCAAATAGCTCCGATACATTTTGTGGTCTGCGCCGACTCACGCATATGATCCGCTCCGTGCTATCGTGTCTCTGGACCGGAGCAGACTGTGTGTGCGGTGCGTGGGTTAGCGTGACCTTTTCCTCAATGGAAAGCATATTTACACTGTCTGAATCGTTCCCAATCCCCTATATAGTGCACTACGTGTCATTCATCGTACAGAAAATACAAATTCTGTGAACAAGTGACCGATTTCAGCCGGCGCGTCAGCATCTATTTATAGTGTAGGGGGCAGGACGCTTCAGATTCAAGAGAGCATTTGATTGGACAGAAAGTTTGATGAGAAACTGAAGTACCAGGTGACGTAAAAAAAGTAGTTGATCCATTTTGGCGGAAGTGATGAACTGCAAGCTTTGAATGCTTATATCTTCTAAATGTGAATTTTGTCACTGTTTTTGAGCACACTGGCATATAGATAACCTTAAGACTAACTTATTGATAATAACACCCAAAAAACTACAATTTTGATTTCATGGGACCTTTAACTGTTCTATCTGAGAACAGTTGAAAATAAAGGTTTAAACTGATACAACGCATTGGCTGTTATTGAATGCACACGTTATGTATTTTTAGTTGAACTGAATGCAGATTACATTTAATGACAAATCAGGGTTTGCATGAACACTATATTTGTGTGAAAATGACTCCCCTTGGTATTAAGCTATTAACACACCTAGTGTAATTTCAACACTAACTTGGTGTAAATGAGGGGGAAAAGCAATAATGTTAATGGTGAACACTTACAGTGTTGTTTTAACTCTATGCAATGTTAAAAAAGTAACACTATTTAAAGTGTTAGTTTAACTCTGTTTGGTGTGGACCTACATAAACACTGAGAAAGTATTATTTTTTTCACTGAGAGTGTGAATTTAACACTTTCAAATTTGTACCTCTATGAAAGTGATTTATATTCCTCATTATTTAATATAAGTAATAACAGCAACATTTTACGTATAAAAACAAAACTGTACAACACAAAATTCGGAGTTAAATCTGAATGGATCAAGCGATTTTTGCAGTTTATCACTTGATAGAGCTGCAGATGCACAGTGCACATTTGGTTAAATTGACCAATGCAAGAAAAAAATAATAGTTTTGCCTGAAGTGTATTGCCTTAAAATAAATATAAAAGTATTATACCAAAATATATTGCACAATTAAATTGTTTTGCTAAATGAAAAGCAATCTAAAACATGCTGTAGAGAGATAGAGAGAGAGAGCAGATAGCACAAGGTAAGAGAGCAGGAGACCCTGACAGATAAAAGTAGTCCGGGGAGAGATGTTGATACCCTCCCTAACCTGGACACTACAGCAGATAAGTGAACACCAGCCTTTCACTCTCAGATAAGCAGGAAGGGCGAAGGCTGCAGACACTCTGACAGAAACACCACAACTGCATATGTATCATCCACAGGAGTTTATACCGGCAGGCAGATGCTTTTGACTAAAAAAAAAAGGTTGTTTATTACCAATATTAAAGCTGATTTCTGCCAGTGATTTTAGTATATTATTGGGCCGCTATGACAAGGAATCAAACGCACAACACTGAAGGCATGTCAAACAGTTCTAATGTTCATAAACGTAATTACACACCACTACTATAGAGGGCTGAGGTTACTAGCACACTGTCATTAGCCTGTGTTTCAGTTTTACAGCCACCTAAAATAACAATTAGCATAATCAAACAAAACCTGTAATCATCCGTGAGTGCAATTAACATGGAAGTGCCAATGTTATGCTCATGTTTTGTTTTTGTCAGTATTTCCGTCTTCTGACTTCAGACCTTTTCTGCTTCTTCAGCTGTACAATTACTGTTTCTTCTGTTGTCTCGGCTGGTAAAGTCTGTATAGTTCATTGTCTAGGTTTGCATCACCAAACTACATGGTACATGGCAAAATAAAGTACATTGAGTGGGGACCCGCACCATACATAATTAAATCACTTTTTATAGAAAACTATTATGGAGGACAGTCTACAGTCTCATATGAGTGTACGCCATTCAGATGACTCTTCACAAAAACACGTAATACCATGTGTGAAACTGTTTGAATTAGCACCAAACTAATTATTAATCATGGAAATCACTCTTTTCTCACAAAAACACACTGCTAGGCTTGTTTTCTGCTCACTGTGAGACTCTGACTCAGTGAGACTGATTGCAAACAGATTGCCAGCAAGGTCATGGCTGGAGATATTAAAGCCTCAGCATCAGGACAACAAAGACAAAGTAAAACAAAGTGGAAAGCGAAATTACCAATAGAAAAACTAAAAATAAGCGGAGTAGGTATCATAGAGAGCCGTCAATATTTAAGTGAATGGCCTTTAAAAAAACAATTGGTATGCTTATACTCTCACCTGTCTCACACACACACACACACGGACACACAACACAAAAACCATGTGATGATCTATTAAGATTGAACACCCATGAGGAAATATAAACGTTATACATGAAACAGAATAGAAATGTGGAGCAATGAGGAGCATGAACACATGGGTGGATTAAAAAGGCCCCATTTACTAACCTGGGTGATCTGGTTTTGGTGGGGTGTTCGGAGCTGATGTGTGGGATGAGTCAGAATGCCTTATTACTTACATTACCAATGAGATGTCGTGGCATCCGTTTCTGACTATCAAATGTGATTTGAGCACTGCTATTACTGAACTCCTGTGATTTAAGCATCGCTATTACTGAACTCTTGTGGTTGGATCAGCTCAGATGTAAGTTAATACCAGGTGTAAATAGGGCTTCAGAGACCAAAATATTTAGGCTGAGGACAAACATTTGAAGTCAAAGCTCACTCACTCTTTGCTCCTGGGTAGCCACGAAGGTCTGAAAGCCTGGGGCGACTCCAAAGCCCAGCTCATGTACAAAGGGAGGCTCCGCCTGACTGTGGATCTGCACCCTTACTCCTGCCTCAAATGCTGTCTCTTCTAAAGCAGAGAAGTAGAGAGAGAAAAAGAGAAATAAAACGATTAGTTTTGCTTCAACAGAGTACAATGGAGGAGTTAAGCGGAAGTAGTCTTGAATGAAGACATTTGCATCTTTAATGCTTTCATTCTTGAAAAAAAGAAAAAAAAGACCACCTAAGCTGATTCAGCTGGTGACCAGCTTTATTTTATTTCAGCCTATATACAGCTTTATTCTACCAGATTCACAACAACTTTGGTGCACACACATTTGTTTTTGTCCTTGTTGTAATGCTGATGAACACAAAATAATTGAGTTACCAAGTTTAAGAACTTCAAGTACCTTTTTTTGCACTTTTTCCAAAAATTTGAAAAATTTTACTTTCCAAATTAAATGGAAACAGTATTATTTTAAAGTCACTAAATTGCTTAAATATATGTAATTATTTTAACAATGTGGCAAAATAAAATAAATCACACTTTTAAGAATAAAGAATATATTATAAAATGTAATTTCCTACTGTAATGCAAAGCTAAATTATCAGAAAAGTCATTACTCCAGTCTTCAGTGTCACACGATCCTTCAGAAATCATTCTAATATGCTGATTTGCTGCTTAAGAATCATTTCTTATTATCATTAATGATGTAAACAGTTGTGCTGCTTAATATTTTTGTGGAAACTGATATGTTTTTCAGCATTCTCTGTTTAATAGAAAGACCAAAAGAACAGCATTTATTTAGAAATCTTTTGTAAAATTATTAATGTTTTAACTTTAGATCAATTTAATGTGTTCTTGCTGAATAAAAAGTATTCATTTCTTTCAGACAAAAAAATAATAATAATTTAGATCCCAAACTTTTAAACCGTACCATTTTTAAGATCATCAGGAGTCTGTCATTTGTGTGTGGTTTGAGTTGGTTCTAAATTTTATTCTAGATTTAGGGAGGAAAACAGTACAAACTTGTTGATAATTAGTGTGAATTATTGTGGGACATTAACAGCAGTAGTACTGTAGCGGTGTGGCTGTAGAGAAGCGCACAATGCAGGAATAATCCAAATAAGAGTCTTTAATTTCAACTTAAACTCAAAGAACAGGGGAATAACCAGGAGCACGAACAAACACATCAACTAAAGATAATACAGGACAAAGGAACTCAGGAGAACACAGGGCTTAAATGAACGGAGAACAAAGAGATAATTAATCAGTCACAGGTGGAATCAAATGAACAAATCAGGCAACACAGGAAAACTAGGCCAAGGCAGGTAGAACAGAAAACACAATAAACACATTCAAACCGAACACGGAACGTGATAAGTATTCTGGGCAGACCGGCTTGAGCTCCTTTCTGGATAACTTATTAATCCTAATTAATCCTGATTTCTGTGCGAAAACATTCACATACACTTATGCAGAAATATATGCATATGAGCAGTTAGTGAACACAACCCACCGTGATCTACTTTTGAATGTTTTCACCCATGTATCGGTTATTCTGACTATCTGTGAAAAAGTACCAGCTTTAGTACCATTAACCTCAATTCAACATCATAACATGATATCTCATAAAGACTCAAAAAAAAAATCACATAAAGGAAAGGGCGTCAGTAAATGAGACCTATTTCACAACCTTCCTCTGTTTTTCTTTCTCTCAAATACATTGCCATGACTCACCAGACACTCACACATTTAATATCTGCCATTTTGTTTGATTAGCTGTGCCTCGCTAGCCTGTGATATCGGTTGCGAGAGATGTGTTCATTTTTTCCCCTCCCGCCTCAACCGTTCTCAAAGGCCTGGCGCAGAGAGAGGCCTCATTCAGTCATCATGACCCCCGCAGGGTTGCAGGCATCTTAACAGCCATCTATAACAGGAGAGCACAGCCACAAAGACCCCCCACCTTCTACTCACACTCCAGAGGCCAAAGCACTGATGGAAACACACCATGACAGCAGCTGCAAGCTGCCTCACACACACTGGGACCAGTCAATACTTTCTGCTGTGTGTGTGTGTGTGTGTGTGTGTTCACGTGTCCCAAATCAAATGCACCAAAGTGTAGCTTGTCAAATATGATGGGTATTACTTTCCAGAAGACTCAAAGCTCAAAACCTTTCAAAGAGTCAAGTGGACTCAAGTTTTCAGACCAGAGTATATATGTAAAGTATGTTGCAAAGAAAGAAAGAAAGAAAGAAAGAAAGAAAGATCCAAAATTTTACTGTCCAACAACTGTATTTCGTAAATTGGCAAAAAAGACAAACAATAAATAAAAAAAGTAAAATAAAAATAAACAGTCAACAATGACTAGCACTGTGGACCAGTTTTTATTTATTTATTTTATTTATTTAGTCATTTAGCAGACATTTTTATCCAAAGCGACTTACTAATGAGGACAACAGAATCAATCAACTGTAGTATTAAAACAACTAAAAACACATCCAAAACTAAAAGCTGAAACTTTATAAATACTACTTATACACATTTTAAAAATAAAGAAATTAAATAAAAATGACAAATGCATACAACAACAGTTCTTAATAATGATTCTAACATAACACTAAGCCAAACACCAAAAAAACAAAACTACATATATGTGTATGTACAACTATACACACATACATATTTATAAATTCAACATATATATTATTTAATTTCCATTTAGTTTGTTGAAGTATTAAAATAACTCAAATTAAATAAAGCTAAAACTTAATAAAATACCTATACAGACATCATAAATTCAGACATAATTTAACTAAAATTTAAATAAATAACAAATACAAATCAAACCATTTCACTTAAAAATTTAATAATGTTCCATTTGTGGAAGGAAGGCTATACTAAAATACTGTGACAGGGTTTCCGGCACTGCTTCAGTTGCGGCTCTGCTAGTGCATGTACTGCACCATGACATAAGAAATCATTTTTAGCTCAGTTGTGTTCTTGTGTCCTTAGATGTGATAAAAGAAAGACCTTTCCAGCACAGAAAGAAAGAGTGCTATGAAATACTACAAAATTCAATAAATAGACCCCACTACCGTATTGTCCTCACTGGTTGAACTAAATGCAAGACAAATACATTGTAGTCTATTTGCTTAAGTCATTCCTTCATGATGTATGGCTTTATAACACTTAGAACAAATAGAAAGTTTGATGTATTTTAGTTCTATTTGCCAGCTGTGAACTGTCATACAATAAATTGTCATTGTAATGAAGATTTTTTTATTTATTTTTAAAGGGCCGTTAGGTCATATTAGCAAAATCTTGTGAGCAAAAAAGGTCAATATTCTATTGTCAGTTATGTAGCGGTGTATGAAGCAGAGCTCACACAGAAGTCACTTTCAAATCAAACAGCCCTCACAAGTGGATTCCTGTTAAAGCGAGTGGTTTTCGCCTGTGAAATATCACGAACAATGGTAAATGTAATCACACCTTAAAGTGCCCCTATTATGCCTTTCTGAATATTACCTTTCATGCAGTGTGTCATGTAGCTGTATGTGAACATAAACTATCTGCAAAGTTGTGAAGCCGACAGTGCACAATAAATAAAGTTATTGTCTATCAAAAAAAAAAAGAGTTGGCTTGCAATCGCCTAAACGAGTCGTCAGGAATTCGAATCTTATTCGGTTACGGCTCTATGTCACAAAGTAATACATTTGCATAATGTCTGCCCACATTCTACGTTGCCAACTTGCCCGCCCACAAACAGTAAAATTTCTGTGTGGTTAACATCATGTCGAGAAGACGCTGTATCCTACGCTGTGAGAGTACATTGGTTTTATCAAATCTTATAATTACCACAAACTTGTTAACACTTGACACTTACCACTGAGAAACAGAATCAGAATCAGAATGAGCTTTATTGCCAGGTATGGTTACACATACAAGGAATCTTTTTTTGTGACAGAAGCTTCCACAGTGTAACAGAATGACAGTAACAGAACAAAAAAACACACATAATAAAAATTTTTAATAAATAAAAAATAGAACAAGTAAAATAAGGAATAAAAAATATACAAATCGACAATTGTATGTACAGGTATATAACAATAGACAGTTGTATGTACAGGTATATTATGTGCAAATTGAAATGTAGACTGAGTATGTGTGTTAGATAAATAGGTGTATGAGTGAATAAATAGTGTGTGTTCCACAGTTATTTTCAAGTGTTCATGAGATGGATGGCCTGAGGGAAGAAACTGTTCCTGTGTCTGGCCATTCTGGTGCTCAGAGCTCTGTAGCGTCGACCAGATGGCAACAGTTCAAAGAGGGAGTGTGCTGGATGTGAAGGGTCCAGAGTGATTCTGCCAGCCCTTTTGCTCACTCTGGATGAGTACAGTTCTTGGAGAGAAGGGAGTGTTGAACCAATGATTCACTCAGCAGTGCGGACTACCCTCTGTAGTCTTCTGAGGTCAGATTTGGTAGCTGAGCTGAACCAGACAGTTATAGAAGTGTAGAGGACAGACTCAATAATGGCGGAGTAAAACTGTTTCAGCAGCTCCTGTGACAGGTTGAACTTCCTCAGCTGGCGAAGGAAGTACAACCTCTGCTGGGCCTTTTTAACAATGGAGTCTATGTGAGTGTCCCACTTCAGGTCCTGAGAGATTGTGGTGCCCAGGAACCTGAATGACTCCACTGCAGTCCCAGTGCTGTCCATGATGGTGAGTGCAGGGGGGTTTCTCCTGAAGTCAACGGTCATCTCCACAGTTTTGAGCGTGTTGTTGCGACTGCACCAGACACCCAGCTCTTTAACCTCCTGACTGTAAGCAGATTTGTCACCGTCCTGAATGAGGCCGATGAGTGTGGTGTCGTCTGCAAACTTCAGGAGCTTGACAGAGGGGTCTTTAGAGGTGCAGTCATTGGTGTACAGGGATGCTCTTTTTACAGTCCTTAATACAGGTTTAGCTGATTTCAGTTTCTGCCTGTATGTCGGTATAAGACAAACCAAACAGTGATCAGAGAGCCCCAAAGCTGCTTGTGGGACAGAGTGATATGCATTCTTTATTGTGGTGTAACAGGGATCCAATATATTACTGTCTCTGGTGGGACATGTGATGTGCTGTCTGTATTTTGGCAGTTCACGGGAGAGATTTGCTTTATTAAAGTTCCCGAGAATTATTAAAACGGAGTCCGGGTGTTGTTGTTCTGTGTCTGTGATCTGATCAGTGAGTTTCTGTAAAGCTGAGCTCACGTGTGCTTGCGGAGGAATGTACACACTTACGAGAATGAACGAGCAAAACTCCCGCGGCGAGTAGAAAGGCTTACAGTTAATGAAGAGCACTTCTAGATCTGAACAGCACATCTTCTTTAACACAGTTACATCTGTACACCACCACTCATTGATGTAAAAGCATGTCCCGTCGCGATCTGCTCTTAACAGCTGAAAGCCCGGCAGACTCAACGCACTTTCTGGAATGGCGTCTTTCAGCCAGGTTTCCGTGAAACACAGAGCAGCAGAGTTTGAAAAATCCTTTTGTCCGGGAGAGCAGAAGGAGCTCGTCAGTTTTGTTGGGTAGAGAGCGGAGGTTCGCCAGATGGATGCTAGGCAACGGTGTTCTGAATCCGCGTTGCCTTAGCTTCACGCGCGCGCCAGCTCGCTTCCCCCGTCTGCGCGTCCTGTAGTGTTTGATCAGTGCTGCAGCTCCCCCGACTACAATGTCCAGCAAAACATCAGAATAATCGAAAACCAGTGAAATATCGGGTGGTGTGTACTTCTGGATGTCCAGCAGTTCGTCTCTGGTGAAACTGATTGCAGGGATATAACTAAAGACAGGACAAACTAACAAAAACATAAAAACAACTGCGGCGCACGCCACGGAGGCAGCCATAAGCGTCGGCGCATTGCGAACAAAAAAGCAGTTCAAAGTCTCAGAAACGTCCTGATCCAGTCGTGCTTGCGAATCAGTCTCTTGTCGATCAGTCAGTTCAACCGTTTCATCATCAGACTCCAGCTCGAATTGGTAAGGTACAATCGATACCATCTTTTCTACGTATTGACAAGTCTCCAGGGCTGTCATTCCGTCATGGCAATGAGCGTTTAGTTTCCAACACGCGCTGTACGCAGTAGACCAATCCAGAGCCAATCTCTCTACGGCTCTGGACCAATCACAAAGGACTGTGCCATCTAACCAATCACAGCAGTGAGGGCTCATGGAAAGGAGGGGTTTAGAGAGACTGATTCTTTGAACTGCTTTGCATGAGTCGTTTACGAATCATTTAGAAATGAGGTAAAATTAAATCTATTTTTTGAGAAAACTAACATGTTTTTTGACCTTGCACGCATGTAAACCTGTTTTAGGATTCTCGTAAAACAATATTAGCAACCTTAAAAATGGCATAATAGGGGCACTTTAAGGGTCTGAAACAATTTGGTGTAGCGAATTTAGCTCACAACAGGAAATATGAATAATTAACCATAACTAATTATGATTAATTATTAATATTTTAGATCCACTGTAGATATTTAGCTGACCACTCAGGGTCAACCGTCTTGTCAATTCTAAGAACGTTAATTTCCTGGTTAAAGGAAATAACTTTCTTACTGTACAATTCTATAAGTTTGTAACATAAATCTGCATGATTATTGACTTAAAAATAGTCTATAATACAACAGATTAAATACAACACAGCAATAATATACACAATGGCCTGAAGAAAATGGGTGTTCATTCAAAGAAGGTTTTCCTATGAATTAATTAGTAGAAAAGTCCATTTCTCCTGTGCATTTGTGTCCCTTTGTTTCTGGAGAAAGCAGAATGAGAGCCGGCTCGCATTCCACAAGGTTGTAAATGTATCGGGTTACCATGAAACCAGGGTCTTGTTCGGCGTCCTGGGGTGTTACAAAGTATTTGTGAAATCTAGCTAACAAAATATATATTGTGTGTTGGAGTGTTCCAGACGCTACATTGGTTTGTTTTCTAACTTGTTTTGGAATAAAACGCACATTGTGTCTGTGATGATTTCTTGTGAGATTTGTTAGAAAACAGTATTATTATCCAGAGAGTTTTTAAGGGTGTGATATTTTACAATTGCAGCAATATTAGACAGAAGTTTGCCACAGGAGATTATCAGGAACATTATATTTGTGTGTTTCCTCCAAAGCACTAAAACGGTCATTAACAAACTTATTAAATAATTTGGTTTGTTATCGAACTTGTTTTGGAATAAAACGCACATTGTGTCTGTGATGATTTCTTGTGAGATTTGTTAGAAAACAGTATTATTATCCAGAGAGTTTTTAAGGGTGTGATATTTTACAGTTGCAGCAATATTAGACAGAAGTTTGCCACAGGAGATTATCAGGAACATTATATTTGTGTGTTTCCTCCAAAGTACTAAAACGGTCATTAACAAACTTATTAAATAACCAAAAGCATTAAGCGGATCTGAATGAGAACCAGTATCATTCATTTCTCTTCGTGAACAATAAATGACATCAGATTCAGGTCTCGCTGGAGAAGTAAACTATTTATTACAGACTGTACTTGGTTGTGAAGAAGGCTTCAGTTTTTCACCATTTCTCACTACTGTTGTTATAAGCACTATCAGAATCTCAGTAATAAGGTGTGTGTGTGAATGTGGAGGGGGAGGGGGAGGGGGGGGGGGTGTAAGACAGAATGTGTCGTTGAGGGTGTCTCTGCAGGTTAATGATGAGATGTGAATTGTAAGACAGAATGTGTCGTTGAGTGTGTCTCTGCAGGTTAATGATGAGATGTGAATGTTTGCTGTTGGGTTGGTGAGAGGTTGGTGAATAATTTTGTATTTGTATGTTAAATGTATTGTCATGCTAATTCATTGTTTGCTCCAGATAAAAATCTGTCACTCCAAATTAAAGCCTCAGAGTATAAAGAATCAGAATGAAGAGAGAAACACAAACAGGAATAAAAACAGGAGGATCAGACACTTGCTGCTGTTGTAGATGTGGAAGTCTAGTAAATTCAAAACATGCCAGTAGCATATGTATGCATTTAATGCAAGCAGTAAACACAAATGTGAACTTTGTATTATTTAAAGTGTCATGTTAATATTTATAGCATAACAAATTTAATTGCAGTGCTGTTTAGATGTGTATGTGTTCTAGTGGATCTCTGTTTACTCTTATGCCTGAGTCCCATGTCCTCTATCCTGAAAATCTGTTCATCTCAGCAGCCCTTGGTTTCTACTGGATAATGCCATAACACCTATATAAATCTGCCAACTACATACAAACAATGTTTGCAATAATTTCTTCACAATAGCCACTTAATACCTGATTCATATTTATTATTTACTTGAAACAGATTCTTTGTAACATTATAAATGCCCATTTAATTTGTATATATATCTTACTGACCACAAACTCTTTTGAACTGAACACAACTTAAA
Source organism: Sinocyclocheilus grahami (assembly GCF_001515645.1). Taxonomy (NCBI): domain Eukaryota; kingdom Metazoa; phylum Chordata; class Actinopteri; order Cypriniformes; family Cyprinidae; genus Sinocyclocheilus; species Sinocyclocheilus grahami. The sequence continues at coordinate 2,584,554 of NW_015505481.1, read as the reverse complement.
TCGGAGGGTTGAGGAGGGTAATTAACGACACACACCTGAACCAAATGACAATAATCAGACATGAGGGAAAACTAGGTCACACAGAGCACATGAGGAATGAAAACACAACAAGTGTTTTCCCGGAAGGTGCGACCTCACGCCACAGGAACAAAGGGAGGGACGGAGGGGGACTTAGGAGGAGGACACAAGGAGTGGAGAAGGGATGGTGACAGGACACCTGGGAGGAGGACGATAACAACCAAAGTCCAGGGTGGATCAGACGGAGGGAGGAGCCAGGAGGGAGCAGGAGGAGCCAGGCGGGACCCAGGCCACAGCCCTGATGGCGGCCCACGGTGGAGCCGATGGAGGGAGGAGCCATGGTGGAGGAAGGGCTGATGACTCCAGGGGGCTGAACCACGGTGGCGGAGCAGGTGGTGGTGGAGCCCGAGGCAGAGTTGGAGAGTCGATGAGCCAGGGCAACGGGGAGGACCCGGAGGGCCAAGGCGGAGCATATGGCTCCACCGCGGCCTTCCGGATCCCCACCTCCGCCTCGGTTGCCGGAGCGACAGAGGACCAAGGTGGGAAGGAGGAGCCTGACAGAGCCGGAGGGACGAGGTGTAGCCGGAGGAGTGGAGTCCCGAGGTGGGAGATGGTCGACAACAGACCCAGGCGGAGCCAAAGGGACGATGGAGCCCCGCGGAGCTGGTGGACTGATGGGCCACGGTGGAGAGGAGGGAGCTAGGAGCCATTGTGGAGCCGCTGGGTCGAAGGGCCGAGGCGGAGTCCAGGACTCAGAGGCTGGAGGTGGAGATAAGGGGTCCTCCAGCCATGATGCCGATGGCGACTGGCAGACCCGCGGTGATCCCACCGCACAGATGGTGAGCTGAGGGGCTGCCAGGAGACAGGTGGAGCTGAAGAAACCGGGATGACAGGAGGAGGCAGGAGAGGGAGGGTGGGTGGGAAATCCAGACAGGTAGAGGATTCA
>NW_015505481.1:2562174-2583467 GCF_001515645.1 Sinocyclocheilus grahami | reverse complement strand
GATTCAGGGACGGTGTGTGCCGCCCACACACACCACATCGCGACTCCCATACCGGGAGCGCCAGTGACAGGGGAACAGGACAGATAGACAGTTTGGGATGGGCAGACAGTTCAGGGCAGACAGAGAGTTCAGACGAAGATGGGAGAAGAGCTGGCATGTCTGCATATACAGTGGGTACGGAAAGTATTCAGACCCTCTTAAATTTTTCACTCTTTGTTATATTGCAGCCATTTGCTAAAATCATTTAAGTTAATTTTTTTTCCTCATTAATGTACACACAGCACCCCATATTGACAGAAAAACACAGAATTGTTGACATTTTTGCAGATTTATTAAAAAAGAAAAACTGAAATATCACATGGTCCTAAGTATTCAGACCCTTTGCTCAGTATTTAGTAGAAGCACCCTTTTGATCGAATACAGCCATGAGTCTTTTTGGGACCATGGTGCAGGTAAGCTCTGTAGCTGGCTCTCGCACCTGGTGTGACGTCACGGGTTCTAGCTCCAGGGCGATCCTCAGCACTGTCCTCTCTTTGGCTCAGGCTCGTCGGTCGCAGTGGGCTCAGGCTCTTGCGCCACGAAGTGGGGTGATGGTGGGCTGGGCTCTGGGTCGAGCGGCATTTGCGATCGGGGCCGGACGCTCTCCAGACACCAGACGATCGTCTCGATCGTGAACAGGGACTTCAGCGTCTCGTCATCAAAAGTGGTAGTGCAGTAGCATCCCTTGCAAAATCCTCAATATTCTGGCTCCTCCGAGCCAGAGCAGAGAATCTTGCAGCATGCTCCATCATAACAACAAAAAAAAAAATAATAATGACTTTATTCAACAATTCATCTGGATGTAAACAATGTATGCTGTTCTGTGTCAGCTGCGTCACGCCGGATCTGTTTCCTACGTTGTTGTGATTTGATCTGAATGAAAACAGCGTATCCGTGTGACGCAGCTGACACAGAACCGCATACGCTGTTTACGTCCAGCTGATACTCTCCAAAATGGCGCTACAGGGTGACGTGGAGAAGATGAATTGTTGAATAAAGTCGTTGTTTTTATTTTTATTTTGCACACAAAATGTATTCTTGTAGCTTCGTAAAATTACGGTTGAACCCCTGATGTCACATGGATTATTTTACAGATCTCCTTGCTACGTTTCTGGACTTGGGAACATTTCAGTTGTATTGCTGTCTATGCAGGGTCAGACAGCTCTCAGATTCCATCAAAAATATCTTCATTTGTGTTCTGAAGATGAAGGCTTTACAGGTTTGGAACAACATGAGGGTGAGTAATTAATGACAGAATTTTCATTTTTGGGTCAACTAACCCTTTCAGCTCATAAAATAAATTTACATGAGCAGCATTTCATAGTCAAGCTGAAGTCTCCATTGGTCTGTCCATGTATGCAAAACATAACAGAATATTTCAAATTTCAAATAATGAAATATATATCAGATCATGTGCTCAATGCTGAGCCCAACTGTAGTGTGATTAATGTGTATAAACATGAACAAAGTCAAACTACGATCACATTATCTATGTCTGTAAATGTAATTTCACAAAAAAAGCACTAGTACATTTTCAAAGGAGTTTACACAACTTTTTAAAACATATACAATTTAAGAAGAAGTGCTCCTACTGGCTCAATAATTTGGTCGCAGTAGTTAACACCCTACTAAATGGGATGGTTTTCATATTTGAATGGGATAATCCTTTAATTAAATAACCTGGCATAAATGTATTCACATTGCCAGAATTATTTATTCTTGTATTTGTGTGTGCAGTGCTTAATTTGTAAATGAAACAAATCAGCAGTTAAAAGGCGCAGTGACCGACACTGACAATACAACTTCAGTTTTCCCGGAACATTCAATGACGTCACTAAATCCCTTGTTCACATTTAAACAGGTTAAAATAGTATTAGAGTAGGTTGGACACTAGGTGGTGCGTTGGGGTAATTTTCACTATGCAATTGTCTACACAACGCAAGGCTGTCTAATTCTAAACTTTAAAATATACATTTATTTTTATTTATTTTAATTGCACATTTAAATTAAACTGAAGGAAATCATAAATTTACATGCTTAAGGATTATTTCAACCATACATGAAGTGTGCCTGTGTGGAAAGTGACTGTGGTCCTTCTTGAGTCTTTCACAAAAAACGAGTGAGCGCTGTTTAAAAAATTTTAAATAGGCCCTATATAATATGCACTGTTGCTTAGTATTACGATTATAGCTTCAGATGCATGATATTTGTAGGGCCCTATGAAATCCGTTTTATTTTTGGCCCTATACAATTTCACACATTTACAACCTTGAGGTTCGTTTCACTGTTGCTCGCTGCTGCACGACCGTGTCCCATAGTTGTCTCTAATCTTTTAGATTTTTCATGTTATAAATAAAGAATTTCTTTAATGTTGTAAATCCCTTGTTCATATTTAAACAGGTTATAATAGTACTAGAGTAGGTTGGACACTAGGTGGTGCGTTGGGGTAATTTTCACTATGCAATTGTCTACACAACGCAAGGCTGTCTAATTCTAAACTTTAAAATATACATTTATTTTTATTTATTTTAATTGCACATTTAAATTAAACTGAAGGAAATCATAAATGTACATGCTTAAGGATTATTTCAACCATACATGAAGTGTGCCTGTGTGGAAAGTGACTGTGGTCCTTCTTGAGTCTTTCACAAAAAACGAGTGAGCGCTGTTTAAAAAATTTTAAATAGGCCCTATATAATATGCACTGTTGCTTAGTATTACGATTATAGCTTCAGATGCATGATATTTGTAGGGCCCTATGAAATCCGTTTTATTTTTCCCAAATTAGCCTAAGTTTTATTTTTTCCAAAATCTTTTTTTTTTTTTTCTTTTTTTTTTTTTCTGGATGATTATATTAAATTTTAACAAAAAACATGTCCAATTAATTAAAATCACAAAACTTGTTTAATTTAACAGCAATTTAGGCCTATTAAAATTTTAACAAAAATTACATTCAGGGCCCAAATTGTGCGCTTTCTTTTTTTTATTTTAATTTTTCTGTATTCCATTTTAATGGTTTAATCAAAAGCATATCTAATTAATTGAATTCATAAAAATAACTTAATTTATTAATTTGTATACAATAATAGGACCCTATGAAATTTAAATTTTATTTACTTATTTTTTAGAAATTCTGTGTTGTGTATTTTCATTTTTCTGGTAATCAAATGAAGGCGAAAACATGAATCGATCTTTCATTCCAATGAAAATTAAACAAACCCTTTCATTTTTGTACATTCAAAATGCTACACAAGAGAAGTTTACTGTAACGAGCAATGTCACGGAATTCACCAAATATTGAATGAATAAATCAAATGCAGTTCAGTACACTTCAATCAAACCGCGATATGGACTAGTGTATGTGAATATTAAATGGCAAAAAATACTATTTAGCTACTACAGACGACAACCGCGAGCGTTGCGCATGCTTAAATATTAAATTATTAAAATTAAATATCAAAAGAAACGCACGTCTGCGCCATTTATTCCGTCACATTCCGCGTTACACAGTAAATTCCGTTTTTATGAATAGATTCCGGGATTCCGTCCCCATTTTCTACATAGCCCTACTTTTGCTAAGAAGCACGTTCAATGCGGACGCACAGACGGTTGTCGTGGTAATGAACACCACAGCAACCACTTGTGAGTCCACGCTCATCTGGCATATAAAAAGCATTTTAGGGGGCCCTTGGCTTGTGGGGGCCCAAGGCGGTTGCCTACCTTTGCCTAATGGTTAAGTCGCCTCTGTGTGACAAAGCGACAGTTGCAAATCATTTGAACGTAGTGTCAGTACAGCTCGTCATAAATAGAACGAGGCATCAGTTTACTGAAGGGGATCGTGTCGTGTCGCGCCGCGCCGCGCCGCGTCCAGTGTAGACAACATCACTTGGTTATTTTGTCGGATCGCGCCACTCACGTCCGGTGTAGACATGGTGTGAGTTTTTTTAATGGGTTATGCTATAGCCCTGCTTGTTTTTAATGCTTTTATGAAATATCTGTATTGACTGCATGATCATATCTTCGTATTATTTACTGCCATGCAAGCCACAAAGTAAAGCTTGGCAAGCCGCACAATGAGTAACACTGATTTAATGTGTAAGCTGTTTGATCCCCCCCCAATATTCTAGCCATTCAATCTGTTTGTTCATGCCAAAGAGGATGATTTTTTTCGTCGATATGCGAACGCACATGAAGCCTACATTATAAATAATAGTTTAACATTGAAATACATTGCGGATATGGAAACATTGGATTTGTGCCGAATGAGAGAGGTACGTGAGACCAGTACTTTCAGTTTCACTTTGTTTTGGCTTCTTTAGCTTGATATATTTTTTCATTCTTGATCTGTTCTGCATACCGTTACATTTAAATGATTTGTTTTGGAGTGAGGGGAACTAGGCTATGATTATAGTGTTTATAATGTTTATACATTATAATATTCAACTTTATTTGGTATTATTTCTGGTATTAGCCTACACTCTCTCCAAACGTTCCGCTGCTCACAAAAGAGTGGAGAGAGTGCAGTAGCACCAACCAATGAGAGCGATTTTGAACTTAAGAAAGCTGATTGGTCAATAATATGTTGAGGACCAAATCTACAAATCATGCTCCAAATACATAAACCCGCAATTGCTCTGTCTCGTATGCACGCAATCATTGTCATGATATGCATTTGTTAATGCTGGATCTTTAAAAACAAATACCAGAATGCAAAAATAAAAAAAAAAGACATTTTCCGGAACAGGAATCCGGCAGGATCCGGCTCAAATTTAGCACTGTGTGTGTGTTACAATGAATCAGTAAGATTCAATCAGTCTTCACACTGATGCTCTTAGCAGACAGATGAGAAGGACTGTCTTCAACTTAAAACAATGTGTCTTTTCTCTTCCACCTGACACTTTAGATATTACAGATGAAAGACACATCATTATGAGGGGATGATGGGAAATGAGGTATACAGAGAGAGAGAGAGTGTGTGTGTGTGAAGGAAAGTCAACAGCACCTATTCGTAGAGTCTCTTTTCATCCTCTCTTGAGCGATCTATGACACATCGGGCTTCTATTTTTCATTTGTATAGACTCTAATGATTGTATAGACTCTAATCAAGACACATAAAGTGTTATCATTTTGCTGATAATCATTATGCTGATATTTTGCTGTGATTAATATATTTGGACACAACTAAACAATTGTCGGTTAAAAATGACTATTGACTTCAATTTGGGGTCCTCAGCTCAATAATTAAGCGAGTTTGTTTAATTAAAGTTTAGAAACGGAAATAAATCAATCAAATATTTGTCATGTGAAATTTAATATCTTTACAGATTGAGGCTGTTGATTCCAGACTTAGTGATCACCAGCCAAAACCTGCCGGCATTTCCACAGCTACAAAGTGGAAAGACAACACATGCTGCTGAACAGAATGCATAAATATCTGGCTTTGATCAGGAAGAGAGACGAGAGAGCAGGCATGAAGGACAGAAAGAGAGTGAAGAGAGGTTTAGTGGTCTCCTCCCTAAACTAGACCAACTATATATTACATATTGTAGCACAGAGGCATTCACCTTTCAAAACACACACACACACACACACACACACACACACGCTTCAGGGTAGAGCAAAGTTTGGAATTTCGAATGGGTTCCTTTTCAGTTCATGAGTTTGAATTTGAATTGATTTGAGCCTCACAGGGTGTTGAATTTGGAGTTTGAAGAGGAATGTTCTGAATTTAAAGTTACAGCAACGGAGGAATTTCATTAACCCAACACATTTTACATCAAAACATAACTGGATCATTAATTACTAATTATGCATATGTTTTCTCAACATGCTTTCTCAAATTTCTCTGAACTAAGCCCAATAATGTAAAACTAAATTCTCTGAACTAAGCCCAATAGTGTAAAATTAACAGCCATCAAAGCATTTTTTCCCACAAATGTTTCTATGCAGCACCACAAAATGTTTACCACATTGTTTCCAGATGACTTTATATTACATTTACAATATGTACACATTTTGTCAGCAGGGGCGCCGCTAAGGGGGTGAAATTTAGGACGACTCTATGGGCCCACGCACTTTTGGGGCCCCCAGAGATCTGTTCTATTAGTAGTAACAGTAGTAGTTGTAATGTAATAGAAATTATAAATGTATCTACCAAAGAGTTACAAATACAACAAAATGATGGCTTATTTCTGCATTTCCGGCAAAATGATCTGCCCCATTCACTGCATGGTTTTGTCCCGTCCTACGTAGCCTAGAGTCACTGAGTGAGATCAGATGGTAAACTGTCAAATTAGAGATGTCTTCGAGTTCGAGGGGGGGCAAACCGAGCCGGACGATTTAGTCAGTCGCACTTCTAAACACATTTTAGTTTTGCTATAGAAAATCTACAAATTCACACTCTGATTACACAGAGCAGCAGCAGAAAGCATGTGAGGTTGTCATGGCAACCAGATACTCTGCACGCGAATTACAGCTGCGCTTCTATTTTGCCACACTAAACTTAGCAATAAACACGTTGAAAATAATACACAATAAACATGTCTGTCAAAACTATCTCAAAAGTGGCTTTTATTAAGTAAACCAAAGAGTGAATTACTCATCCACTGTTTAAAAAGAAATACTTTAGTTGGGTTTCCACAGGCAGGGTCACAATTATCTACAGTGTATGAAGCTAAAGGTTTTGGGTTAAGATTCATAATGTAGAACATTTTTAACATTGTATGCTGTATGTGCATAGGTAGCTAGCAAACAAGGAATACAGCTGTTAAGCTAATAGTCACATTTAGCTGAGTAAGATCATTATTGAGAAATGTGGAATACTGCTGGAAATGCTGTTGTGGGGTATACTATTTATTATTTTAGGATTTTTTTTGTTTGCCCCAGTGAAGCATTTCTATTAATATAACTGATTAAGTAGTCAAACTCATTCCATATCAGCAGAATAGTGTGGTACAGTGTAATGTGGGGTTTTGTGTTTGGGTTTTGTTTCATGTTCATGTTTTCATGTCTTTTATTTTGTAATTGTTTCATGTAGTCAGTGTCATGCTTCCCTTGCCCTCATGTATCCTTGCCCTGCCTTGTGTATGTGTCATGTTCTGATTGGTTGTCTTAGTCATGTGTCTTGTTTCCCAACCTTCAGTGGACTGATTAGTTACAGAATACACAACCCCCACAATGAACCCAGCAGATCATCTTGTTCGCCTCCGTCAAGGTAATCACTCCATTGAGGATTATGTGGAGGATTTTTGTGGACTTTATCACCAGGTAGATTTTAATGAAACGTTCCTTAAGCACATCTTTCGTTTTGGTTTAAATAAGGCCATTTCTCATTTAATGCCACGCAATACCCCTCAATGGACTCTGGAAAAATACATTGACTTTGCCTTGTTGCTGGCTGATTCACCATTCACTGTGGGTGTCATGGAGGAGGAACATGACACTTCCCCAAAGCCTGTTTACGTCATGCCTGCCAAGCCAAGGTCTGCTCACATCATGTCTGCCAAGCCACAGCCTGCTCGCGTCACGCCTGCCAAGCCACAGCCTGCACACATCATGTCTGCTACGCCAAGGCCTGCTCACATCATGCCCGCTACACTCTTAAAAATAAAGGTGCTTCAAACGGTTCTTCAAGCGATGCCATAGAAGAACCATTTTTGGTTCCACAAAGAACCATTCAGGCAAAGGTTCTTTAAAGAACCATTTCTTTCTTAGCTTTTTATAATCTGAAGAACCTTCTTTCGCCACAAAGAACCTTTTGTGAAACATAAAGGTTCTTTATGGAACCATTTAGACGGTTCTTCTATGGCATCGTGAAGCACCTTTATTTTTAAGAGTGTAGTCCAGGACCTGCTCACACCATGCCAGTTATGTTAAAGTTTACTCATGTCATATCTACCAAGTCAAAGCCTGATCACGTCATGTCTGCCAAGCCAGAGTCTGCTAATGTCATGTCTGCTACCCCAGGGCCTGCTCACGTCACGTCTGCCAACCCAGAGCCTGCTTCCGTCATGTCTGCTACTCCAAGTCCTCTTCACGTCACGTCACGTCTGCCAAGCCAGAGCCTGTTAACATCATACATCATCACACACAAGAGTCTCTTCACAAAATGGCCGCTCTTCTAGAGTCTCGTCACGTCTCAGCTGATCTTCCAGAGTCTCGTCACGACATGGCCGCCATTTCAGAGTCTGCTCACGCCACGCCGGAGTCCCCGGCCAAGATGGCCGCCATGCCTGAGTAGGACGCGAAGCTCACGTCTGCCAAACCAGAGCCTGCTTCCGTCATGTCTGCTACTCCAAGTCCTCTTCACGTCACGTCACGTCTGCCAAGCCAGAGCCTGTTAACATCATACATCATCACACACAAGAGTCTCTTCACAAAATGGCCGCTCTTCTAGAGTCTCGTCACGTCTCAGCTGATCTTCCAGAGTCTCGTCACGACATGGCCGCCATTTCAGAGTCTGCTCACGCCACGCCGGAGTCCCCGGCCAAGATGGCCGCCATGCCTGAGTAGGACGCGAAGCTTGGGCCAAGACTGAAAGGTCTGATTGCTAGTGTGATGGACCCACCTCTGATGTCGGTGCGAGCTGCAGGCATCCCGGTGACGTCAGCGCTCTCAAGCCCCGCCGTCTTAGAGGTCCTGCCACACTCTGCTGCCCTTCCTGTAATGGTGGTCACCATTTTGAGTGTGTGGGCTGCACACTACGCTCCTGAGGCCTCTTCTGTCCACGAGTCTGCTCCTGAGGCCTCTTCTGTCCACGAGTCCGCTCCTGAGGCCTCTTCTGTCCATGAATCTGCCTCGGAGGCCTCTCCTGTCCATGAATCTGCCCCAGTGGCCTCTCCTGCCTATGAGTCTGTCTCAGAGCCCTCTCTTATCCACGAGTCTGCTCCAAGGGCCTTTCCTGTGCCCCCAGAAGTGGTAGCATCTGCTGCAGAACCTCCTGGCCCTCCGTTCCGCCTCCACTCCACCACCCTCCTGGACTTTTTGGGTTTTGTTTGGGCGTCTGGAGCCGCCCTTAGAGGGGGGAATATGTAATGTGGGGTTTTGTGTGTTTTGTTTCATGTTCATGTTTTCATGTCTTTTATTTTGTAATTGTTTCATGCTGTCAGTGTCATGCTTCCCTTGCCCTCATGTATCTCTGCCTTGTGTATGTGTCATGTTCTGATTGGTTGTCTTAGTCATGTGTCTTGTTTCCCATTGGTTTGTTCTTGTCATGTGCCCCGCTTGTTTGCTATAAGTAGCCATCATGTTGCCATTGTCTCTCGTCGTGTATTGAAGTTGTAACCCGCTGTCGGTGAGTCTAGTCTGTTTGTGCCTCGTCAAATCTGTTCATGCCTCGTCAAGTCTAGTCTGTGTATATTGTTTGGATCACACTTGTAAATAAAACTGCACTTGAGTTCTTACTATGCTCGCCTTCAGTGGACTGATTCGTTACATACAGAAAGTCTATGTTCATAGAAAAGGTTCTGAATTAATTATGTTCCTGATACCTAATGGGCAAAAGCAATAGGTCAATATTATTAAATTGCAGACAAAGATTTTGAATAGCTAGGTTGGCTTGTACACTATATTGCAAAAAGTATTGGCACACCCCCTTCTAATGAACAGGTTTGTCTACTTTAGTAAATTCCATGAGTACAAATCTTAAAGTCCCCATGAAATCAAAATTAAAGTTTTTTTGGGTGTTAGTATCAATATGTTAGTCTTAAAGGGGTCATATGATGCGATTTCAAGTTTTCCTTTCTCTTTGGAGTGTTACAAGCTGATTGTGCATAGATAAGATCCCTGAAGTTGCAAAGACTAAAGTCTCAAAACCAAAGAGATATTCTTTATCAAAGTTAAGACTCTGCCACGCCCCCCTAAAATGGCTCGTTCTAACACGCCCCCACATATCTACCTCACTATGTGGAAATATTAGCATAATGCCGCCCAAATGTTCACGCAAAGAAAGAAGATAGCCACAATACTTTGGGCAATATAGTGTATGTTTGGTGCGGTAGGGGGCCCAACCTCATATTCTTTCATAGGGCCCAAAATTGCCCTGTTTGTCAGTATGTAAACACAGCATTCATGGGGCATGAAGTGCTTTTCCACCATTGTCCATATTAAATATAACACTCCTATAGGTGGCATTTTAAGGGCCAGATTTACTAACAGCTTGCATCTTGTGTCTTTTGCCATTAAAACAGCACTGTCAGTATTTACTAAAGACACACAGTGTCCCTTTCAGACGCAAAAATTTATGGGAGGAGAGTATTAAAATGAATCACGCAACGTGATTTACTAACGTTTGTGCTTGTCAAAAAGCATGTCTTAAAGCGGGAGGTAACTCTTGGTAGACTGCGCTGGTCATTATGGAAATGAGATGTTGCATCTGTGTTCTTTAATCTCCTCCCATCTGCACTTTTCTTGAATTGCGCTCTAACACTAATTTTCCCTGTTTAGTAAACCTTGCCCTATAAGCATTGATTATTATCATAATTTCATGGAAATAACCAATATGTTGTGTATGACTTGTTTATGGGTAAATAATACAGAGATAAGTTGTATTAAAAATATTGCATTTTTGTATTAATAATAATAATAATCATCATTTTATTCTTATTAAAAACCTGCATATATATATATATATTATTTCATTTAATTTTAACTTTACTTATTCAAACTCACTTGCACACATGGCTACAAATCAAAAAAAGAAAAGAAAAAAAGCATAAACAAGAATTCACATAAAATAAAGAAAGCAACATGGAGACAAACATGAAAAGGCCTTTTGATAAAGCTGAAACATTTTTTAAGGCATTGTGCTCACTGAATCAATAACATCATCTCAAAAAAAAAAAACAGAACATCCAGAGATGTGCAGGTAAACAAATATTTTAAACCATGATCAGTCTGAATATTCAATAATACATAGTAATTCACGCATGCACAGTCGCTCTCTTTCTCTACATTTATTTAGAAAAATTTAATCTTACAGTGATAATTTATTATACTTTAGAATTCTAGATCGTACAACCCACAGATAAGATAACTAACGAAAGTTAACCAACTTACATTGACTTTAATTTTTATCTTTTACAAGGAGAGATAATGAAAGTAAGTTTATTTAGTATGAAGGAACTAATTTAGAAGAATAACACAAAAACATGAACAGGAAAGAGAAGTGAAATGAGAAAGGGGAATGCGAAATGCATTTAAACAAGAAAGTAAAGTAGTGATCTTTCAACTGAATTTACATTACTGCTGAGCTTCACCACCGCATCCAAAAAACAATAAACACATACATATTCCCATTCAAGCACACCAAATCTTGCTCTACATAATATATTGTTTATCTCCCCATTTCTTCTTTCAAAGTGAATAAGTTCTTCATCACTCTGCATTCATCAGAGTTGGAAACCAGCAGAGAGAATGACGGATTGGCTGCACATTTATTCGGTGAGGCTCAGGGATCTCTCTCAATGTATTAAATTTGAAAAAGATGATAGCAAGTTTATCATGGACTCTTTCTCTGCTCCAGACGTGTCATCTTCCTTGTGCTTCGTGCCAAGATTTTTCAGCACGACGTAGCACATTTATTATAGTACATATGCATGCACACACTTCCTCTTCACCTCTTCCATTTCCAATTTTTCCATTTCTTTCCCCATGGCCCTCCAAAAATGTTCGAGTGTCAGAGGTAGAGCAGTGGATGCAGACAGATGACTTTCTGGTCTTGATCATTTAGACTCCAAAGAAAGTAAACAATACAGCAGGTGATCTGCTGATTTTTCATCTATCCAATCGGTGCTAGATTTTTTTTTTCATTTTCACACCTCCCTTTGAAGCTTGAAAAACTCCCCCACCAATATAGCCTCATCTACTCTATCTTAGTAGTGGAAGTTCACTAAAAAACTGCTGTGAAAAACATCAACTCCATTTTGTCTTTCAGCATTATGTGCCTTTTTCTGTTGAAGAATAAAACAGCATTATGTTTAAAAAAAATAAATAAACAATGAAACTTTACATTTTATTTTGTTGAATAATGAAAAGTTCATCTATTTTGCCAGTAAGCCTATAGTGTTCTTTTATTTTCTGTGCAAAGATCTTTTTGATCATTTTATCCAAATGTCCTCAAATAAATGAATACATAATAAATAAAAACATCTTTGCCGGAGCAATATCAAAGGATAAGTTCATCCAAAAATGAAAATTAATTTACTCAACATGGAACACAACAGGAGATGGATGTGGGATGAGAGGATAGTGGCTCTCAAGCGCCAAAAATTGCATAAAAGAATCATAAAAGTGATTCCAAATGAGGAATATTCAGAGTCTTCTGAAACCATACGATAGATTTGTGTCATTATTCACTGAACATCTTCATACAATTCAAATCTGGTGCTTTAATGATACACGCGAGAATGTGTTTACATAAGAGCAGTGCAGTGAGAACGCTGGACACCATATAAAGAGCAGAAGAAAATGCAGACAAACTTCATTGGTTTTTGCTTGCATCATCATAGCATTAAATCTGAATGCAAGGAAGAGAATGAGACCTCAGTATTCACCTTTACAAAATCTCCCCAAAGGCACTTGCCCCACAGCACTGCTCTAATGGCTGATTCGACAACAGATGGACTTTGGGCCATAACACAGGCTATATACTGGATCTATGGTACATCGGAATTTTAGAAGAATTGTCCATATCCTTCACAGTTATGTGAAGGTGAGGAAAAAGTAAATCCAAAGAATTTACGCATCAGCCATGCAAGCAGCAATAAAGCTGAGGTACAGTACGTGCCATTGCTTTAAAGGCCACTCTTCCAAAACAGCTGATGAAATGCATAGTCATCACGCTCTGATTCCTTCTCATTGTTAATTGTCGGAAAAAGTATGTCGATATTTCTTGGAATAAATTTGAATTCAGCCTCAGCTAAACTTGTAACCTTTCAAATGCTAATGAATCTTTTGCTGGGAATACTCAATGCCGCTCTCTTAATCCTAAATGCTTTCATCTCCTTTGAAATATCGTGCACACTACAAGGGAAGCTATGCTTTGCATGGGTGTCACAATGGTAATCAAAAAAGTGAAGTTTTTGTATACCACTTTTCAGAGAAGTGTAGCTGCATCAGATCAGTTCAACAGCATGCAAGAACTTCTATTTGATAATGAATCCCACTGGATTTGTCAACACCATTACAGCATCACAGCTGTTCTTCAAGGTATGCGTCTCTCACAAATATTCACCACGTCCCTGGGGACGGCGTCACACTGAAAGCGCTGACAAAACCTTGCCCTAATCAGACACCTGTAAGACAATCAGAGTTTCTCCTGCAAATGAGGAGAGATGTTTAACAAGGAAAACCTCTGGGAAAGCTCAAGTGTACATAGTGTGATTAGGGTTGACTGCATGTGTGTGTGTGAGTGTGTGTACCTGTTTCTCCCCAAACAGGCAGGTATTCATCTTGCTGGATGTCCAGCATGATCTCCAGGCCGTTGCCTGTGCCTCCTTTCATCGTAGTCCTCAAAGTCTTCCCCTCTTCGGCAGTGTTAAACATGTAACACTTCCCATAACGTGTAAACACCTGGAAAGAGAAAGAGAGAAAGTTTATTAGACTTCATCGATTTTTTTATTCATTGATTCGTAACATGCTGTTGATTTCCACAAACAATAATTTTGACTTACTCTGCATGTGTATAAATGCCATGAAATACAGTTAAATAAATTTTTAATGAAAGCTCAGCAGGCAAATTGGCCCGTTTAAAAGTACTAATGTGAAGCTTGTATATTTTTTATTACATGTATATTTTTACATTTCATTAATAATTTAGCATCAGAAAATTTATATTTATTGAGCTGTAAAGTTGTCTGAATCGTCCTCCTGAGATGGCAATTCTCTCTAGGTCGATATGAACGCATGCGGCTCCAAATAAACAGTTGTTTACATATCACCTGCAATATTTATGTCCTGTCCCTCCTGTGCCTTCCTGGTATTCCTTGCACAGATACCAAAAAATACCTGAGTGACCTTACTTTTTTAACTGGTCATAACAAGAGTTAAAATATACATAACTATAATTGATATATTGGAGCTGGTTGACACAAGGGACGGTAATTATAACATTTGGAGTCTTGTGTTTTTTGTAGCCAAGACTGTAAAGTGTTTACTTTTGAAAAGGTTTGACAGTTACATATTGAAAGATTTAATTGCAGTACTGAAAATTATAGGCTTCAATTTTCATAGGCCTTATAGGCTGCTATTATTTCTGTACGTAGCATAATGTGTTTTGCTTCAATTTATACACACACACGAGTCAGAATAGCTGTGATAATTGGCTGTATGCTCCAGACACAGTACACAGAAATTTGTTTGAAATAACCCAAAATATTACTTTGGATTTCTATCAGAAAATGAAAATTCTGTCACATATGCCATGCACTCACTCTCATATTCTATTTCTTTCTTCTGTGGAAGAAAAAAGAAGGCATTTTGAAGAATGTATTGGCTACTCTTTTTCATGCAGGTAAAATGAACGAAGAGCTGACGTCATGCTTCAAAAGAATGCAAAAGCACCATACAAGTATTATAAAAATGGTCCAGGCAACTATATTCTTCTAAAGTCATGTGATAGCTTTGTGGGAGGAATTTAAGTCATTATTGACTGATCTCCTTCCCCTCTAAAACCAGATAAGTCTTGAGTCACCACAAATAACAAATCATGCAGACTGTTTTTGATTTACTGGAAAGATCAAATTCAAAGGGAAAATTTCACAAATTGGGCACCAATACTTCTCTCATGGCCTCTCATGAATATTTAAAAGGAGAACTAGGGGTGAAGTTGGAAGTGAATTAAACATTTTTTTTGCAAAATTTTGATCTATTTAAAGTCTATTACTCACACAAAGCATTCGCATGGCTTCAGAAGACTTGGAAAGCACAAGTCATATGGACTTTCATACTGTTTTAATGCTGCTTTTTAGCCCTTTTGGAAGCTTGAAAGCTCTAGTCCCCCTACATTATAATTGCCCAGAAAAGAGCAGCCAGTAGATTATCCTTTTGTGTTCCGCAGAAGAAAGACCCTCTACAGGTTTGGAAGGACATGGTGAATTTTTACAAACCCGATTCCAAAAAAGTTAGGACACTGTACAAATTGTGAATAAAAACAGAATGCAATGATGTGGAAGTTTCAAATTTCAATATTTTATTCAGAATACAACATGGATGACATATCAAATGTTTAAACTGAGAAAATGTATCATTTTAAGGGAAAAATAAAATTTCATGGCATCAACACATCTCAAAAAAGTTGGGGCAAGGCCATGTTTACCACTGTGTGGCATCCCCTCTTCTTTTTATAACAGTCTGCAAACGTCTAGGGACTGAGGAGACAAGTTGCTCAAGTTTAGGAATAGGAATGTTGTCCCATTCTTGTCTAATACAGGCTTCTAGTTGCTCAACTATCTTGGGTCTTCTTTGTCGCATCTTCCGCTTTATGATGCGCCAAATGTTTTCTATGGGTGAAAGATCCATGCGTTTAACATCATTCAGTTATAATCGCTGTTCATCAGACTGACAGTCGTATGTGTTATGGGGTTTACATTTCTTGCATTTCTTGCCTTGTTTGTTTGAGGAACATGATTAGAACTGTGCAGCATCTTCATCTTCAGGCAAGCCCTCTGGCTCACCCTTAAAATGCATATATTAGAGAAAATACTCTTTTTTGCTGTGGTTCTGTGAGAGCTAGATAACATCTGATTCCAGGATGCAAAGTGAATCTCTCTGTCACCCTTCAGAGCCCTTCCTCATCAAAGCCCTCGAGGAAAGAGCAATAGAACGACCCCAATGTTCCCTGTTCAGATGACATGCAGGAGAAAGGACGGAGAGCTGGGTGCATTTATATTCATTTACCAATGAAGGTATTTTACACAGCGAACTGAACAGAGACAAATACAACCATTTAAGAGTAATGGAGTGAAAAGGGACCACCACCTTTTACAAAGCCCAAGTCCTTTATCCCTTTCGTTCTGCTTTTAGCTCTAATTTGGGTCTAAACTCGATAGTGAAATGATATGTAATTAAGAGAGGGAGATAAAGCAATTCTCTGCTTGTTTTGATGATAACGTACAAGACATAAATGGAAAAATCTGGATCCCTTGTTATACAGTACATAATGATGATAATTATGATTATGCATGTTTCAGCCCCCCTCAGTGTATAAGAATCGAGATTCTTTAAAGAAAAAGTTCAACCAAAAATGAAAATGTAAAATAATTTACTCAACCTCAAGTCATTCCAAACCTACATTCTTTTTTTTTTCGTCTGTGAAACACCATATTGTATTTTTTATTTTTATTTTTATTTTTTGTGGTCCATACAGTTAATGTTGTTTCGGACCCCATTTACTTTCATTGTGCAAGCAAAAACAGTTGAAGCATTCTCCCACAAAAGAAAATAAGCCAATACAGGTTTGAAACAACAAGAGGGTGAGTACATGATGAAAGAATTTTTATTTTTTAGGTGAACTAACCTTTAAGCACAGAGAGGTGTACTATATTTCTCTACCAGAGGTGCAATCCACTGACTGAAAAGCAAAAATGTTGAAAGATTTTGGTCTTCGCTCGAACATCAGCATGAAACTGTGTTTGGAAACCTGCTTTGAAACTGCATCTTTCCAAGGATTGGTGTGCAGAACGCTGATCTAAGATCTCTGAAAGAGCTGCTTCTATCTAGTGTAGGAGTTTGATGGATGGATGAATGATTGAGAAGGTTTCTCCTTACAGCATGTCTGTACACACACACACACACACATGGACGTTCAAGATAAATCACCATAGCCTGCAGCTGCCAGACCACAGCCCACAAAATCGACATGAATATTCAGTCTCATCCTTCATGCCTGAGCTAAGTGCTTGCAGAGATCACCCTTTAAAGATAGAGAGAGAGAGTAATATACAGTCCTCATTTCCTGCAATGACTGACAGCTTTACTTCTTTTTCTTGTTCTCTGTTTCAAATTAAATTACATTTCAACTGACAAGGCAAACAGAAGCAAGGATTTCCACTCAAGATAACTTGCGGCTTATTAAATAGGAACCAGCAACTTAAAGCCATCTTCCGTCATAAAACCAAAGATGTCTCTTTAGAACCAGACCATCCGTTTAGGATTTAAGCCATACAGCTCTGACAATGAGCTAATGACGTAACAATTTCATCTAAAAACTCAAACCACCTTAATAAAAGATGCAATTTAAAGGTGGCTGCTAATCGCTGTGTTACTAAATGAGGTTTTAGGAGGAGTTAACCAAAGACTTAGCATCCTAAAATGACATCTGCAAAAATTTCTCACAGAATACTGATATAGCTACAAATCACACAAATACATATCACCCTTTAAAAACAGTCAATAAGCCATTATGAATGCTGTTGTTTGGAATAAAGACCTTGTTGGTGCACTTGACCTTGTCATTACCACTTAGTGCCTAGCATGTTAACGTCAAAGTCATTGTAAACATGCCAATAGTCGTTTGCTGTTATTGACCAAGGATGTTTCTCTGAACTAACAGCAAACAGCAAAACATTTGTGAATGCTTGATTTGAGCACACATGCCAAATACTTTCTTAATAGCCTCTAAAACACTTGAAAAAATCTTCCATTAGTACTGTAATTTGATGCTTTTATGTCAAGACAAGACAACTTCTGTTACCTCAAGGTTAGCAGGTTACTGTTAAAACACAGGATGTTACGAAACACATACATTCACTTTCAATTAACTTGCATCTCATAGCAAAGTCACATTTGTGACAACTTCAGAAGCGTGTGTTTCGTTGTGGATGTTGGTGTACAAGCGACCTTTGTGAGCTAAATCAAACTCATTAGCTGGTTTGTGCGCATCTGCGAACACAAACAAAATCTCAGTAAACATTCAAAGAAAGGAAGCAGTTTGAGTGTTCTAGAACAAAATGGCATGACCTGGTTTGAGTGATGCCCATTGCTTTTAATGACACAGACAGAGACGCTATTAGCGAAGGTGCTTGTGAGATATGGCTGTAGGCAAGAGAAGCTTGGCTGTGGCAGGGCTCCTTTGACAGGTGAATGTGCGACGAGTCGACCGTAAGAACATGCTGACGAGGAATACATTATGATAATCATATTTAGGGAAAGCAGTAGGAGATAAAGCACAACTTGATGTTCACAAAAGGTCACGCTCATTTACATCTAGTTGTTTAGCTGCTCTCTCTCGCACGTTCAAGGTTTTGATTAAGAATATAGATGTATGAATAAATCAGGTTAATCTGAATATTTATGGGGTCTGTGATTATTTGGAGTGGTCTGAAACATCTTCTCGACTGCTAACTACTGTGTTAACGGAGCATGATATGAACACTCCCCGTAGAGCTGATCACCTTGTATTCGCACCCGCTATTTTTTTATTTACTGACTGATAATTCAGTTTGTAGATCGGCTCTCTGACTGACAGGGTATTTATCACTGAAACTGTGAAAATTAAGACTACCCCAAGGGTTTTAAACCTGCAGAGAAAAATGTGGTCTTTTCTGCAAATGTTCACACTAAGTAAAGTCTTCCTCAAAACTGGAGAAGTTTCAACTGGTGTGCCAGGAGCATAATGTTTTGCCATTTCCCATCTAAAGACCTGGAAGTGCTCTATGATGTCTCTGAGTCTTATCAGTCACCGGCCTGGTGGGTTTTTATCTCCCTTGTCGCCTGCCACATGGATTATCTTCTTCAGACATGGATGCCATCATTTTCTCATTTCATTCGCTGTCTCCAGGCCCTCCTCCATTCTTTTATTTCTCTCTACAGTGTGTGTTTATCTCTAAAGTGGCTTTTGCACCATGAAGTGTCTGTTATGTTTCCATAGGATGAAATATCAGTTTGATGAATTTATTGCTGTAGATACTCAAAATACTACAAAAAAATCATTTAAAAAGTGATTCTTAATTAATTAAATTTTCACTGAAATAAACCGAAAAAAACAGAGAGAGAGAGAGCGCGTGGGTGTGTAGTATATATATATATATACAGTGGTGTGAAAAGGTTTTTGCCCCCTTCCCGTTTTTTAAAATATTTTGCATATTTGTCACACTTAAAAGATTCAGATCATCAAACAAATTTTAATATTACACAAAGATAATGGAAGTAAATACAAAATGCAGTTTTTTAAATGATGATTTCATTTATTAAGGGAAAAAAAACTGTCCAAAGCTACGTGGCCCTACGTGAAAAATTAATTGCCCCTCCTGTTACATCATGAAAGAACTGCAATTAACCACATTATTTTAGAAAGCTGAGTTAAATTTCACTAGTCACACCCAGGCCTGATTACTGCCAGACCTGTTGAATCAAGAAATCACTCAAATAGAACCTGTCTGACAAAATGAAGCATGCTTAAATAGCAACACATCATGCCGCGAAATTTAAAAACTGCATTTTGCATTTACTTGCATTATCTTAGTATAATATTAAAATTAGTTTGATGATCTGAATCTTTTAAGTGTGACAAATATGCAAAACATTTTAAAAACAGGAAGGGGGCAAAAACCTTTTCACACCACTGTATATATATATATATATATATATATAACGGTAGTTATTTTAACTTACCAAACATTTATTTATTTATTATAATATACCTTAAATATACTTAAAGTCAAACTTTGTTTAACAACAACAGCAACATCAATCTTATTACAGTACTCTTAATCATCTTAATTATAGAAAATTTATTAAACAATCAAAACATGTAATCGTTATTAAGTCATGGTAACTTGATATTTAAGACATTTACTAATTCTGCAAGTCAATTCAACTTAAGTCAAGCAAACATTTGCCGTCATTTTTTTCTACCATATATTTTTACAGAGAGAGGAAGAGAGCAGAAAAATCCTTGCTGTTGAGTAGATCTAGCCTTTGAGTGGAAGAGAAGTGAGTCCAGACGCATTATCTCCTCACTCTGGACAGGAAATGCCAATGCCTTGCGGCTAATGACATAATGCCAGGACATTTTTGACAGTCTGCTACCCAAACCTGCTCTGCCTCATGATTCCACACGGTCAATCACACCATCACAAAATCAACGAAACACTGACATTTTTATGGTGTCATCGTTCAAATTCAACTCAGGAACAGAAAAAAAAGATGGTCAAGAAACTCAAAGTTTCCAAGTAGGCCTCCATTAAACCCCACGAAATCTGAGTTACTTACTGTAACTATTACACCTTGGGAATGGAAACCTTCGAAGAGATAGTTTACCCAAAAATGCAGTCATTTACTCACCCTCGTGTTGTTAAAAACCTTTTTTTCTTCTTCTTTGGAACATAAAAGAAGAAATTTTGAGGAATTTTTATTTTTGTCTATACATTGGAAGTCAAAACTGTTTGGTTACCAACATTCTTCAAAATATCTTCTGTTATGTTCCACAGAAGAAAGAATTTGACACTGGTCTTGAGCAACATGATGAGTAAATGTTTACAATTTTTTTTGTTTTTGGATGAATTATTCCTTTAAAATGCTGCCATAACACCTCCACATCCATTGTGTCTAAAACTTTCAGCTGTTTCATATCTCAAAACAAAAGTGAGAAGAACGTAACTTGCCACGAGTGAAAATTACAGAGTGAAAAGATTTCAAAATACCACCACTTTCTCCCACATAATAGAATAAAAAGAGACTAAGCAGGAAACCGGTTTCCTGATTACCACAGTAATTGCACCGGACCAGCATTTCCACTAATATGACATAAGCAGGTAATACAACACTTATCTCCATAGACAAATTCCCATTCTGCCACAACAACTCACCGGAGGATGGAGCAATGATGGGAAAATTTAAATCAGGTGTGTTAAGAACCAGTTAAGTGCTTTTATCAAAGCCAAATAGGACTAGAGCATTCTGACCGCCTTTATTGTGATGTGGTCCTGCTTTGTTCCCCTAAATTGATTTCCATTTTGCAATGGATTGTCACAGGATGGAACGGAGAGGGTCTGGGCGGGGTGTTTACCGGCAGTTATGTTAATAAAAATCTGTAGAGTTGCAGGGTGAGCACTTTGCTTCATGAAGCATTAACAGTGATGGGTGTGAGAGGGTGAATAATTCATAATACAAACCACCGACGAAATGCGAACACAACGGACACACACACACACACACACACACTCACTCACTCACTCACTCACACACACACACACACACACACACACACACACACACACACACACACACACACACACACACACACACACAAAAACACA
>NW_015505481.1:2560126-2562015 GCF_001515645.1 Sinocyclocheilus grahami | reverse complement strand
TTTTGCCAGGGCTTCCTCCCCACACACACACACACACACACACACACACACACACACACACACACACACACACACAGACAGACAGGCTTAGTTAAACTTCATCATCTTTACATCCAATTAAACAAAGAACATTACTGGACATGCAACATTACACAAATGTAATCTTTTATCACCCCTGTCATAAATGTTATAGCAGTTATATGTGCTTGACTAGCGCTAATTAAGGACCTGATGAGAGAATGTACAGAGTATTCTAGACAATACAGCTTCAAAGAAAGTAAAAAAAAGAAAGTGAGAAATAATCTTTCTAACAACTTTTTCTTTCTTGTCTACTTCTGTGCATTTAGTGTTACTGTAATTTCATACAGTGTCCGCATGGACTCATTCATATATAATTCACTTACCCTCTCTGCCACTCATTCAATGCCCTCTTTCATTTATTTGCTTATTTATCTATTTTAAGCAACTCAAATGAGCATTTGAGTTATATTTCCTATTCAACTATAGCTCATGCTCATCTGTGACACCTCAAAACAGCCTAATTGAAATGAGTTCATTAAATTATTATAATAATGCACTCTCAAATGCAGCATGAGATGTCACTCAGTAGAGTCATTATGAGTCAGAGACTTTTGCTCTGTTCCAAATTTTTCTGCGCTGCCTATGAAGGCATTATTTTATGGCTTAATAAGCACACTGCAGACACGAAGGCTGGTTCAAAAGGTTGACAGCATAATTATGCAGCCTCCTAAAATACCTTGTTTTTGCCAAATTCTAGGTCAACATTGCATGTA
The DNA here is from genome assembly GCF_001515645.1 of Sinocyclocheilus grahami. Classification (NCBI taxonomy): domain Eukaryota; kingdom Metazoa; phylum Chordata; class Actinopteri; order Cypriniformes; family Cyprinidae; genus Sinocyclocheilus; species Sinocyclocheilus grahami. The sequence continues at coordinate 2,561,221 of NW_015505481.1, read as the reverse complement.
TCCTTCACAGAGAAGGCAATCCCAGAATGCAGAGCGAGTGAAAAGATTAATTTAAGAAGCCAGACAAAGTGACTACTGTTCAAAAGTTTAGGGTTGGTAAGAATTATTGGTAACTCTTTAGTTTAGGTACCAATTATCACTATTAACTAGCTGCTTATTAGCATAATATTAGCCTATTATCAAAATAGTGGCTGTTTATTAGTACTAATATGGCACATATTCTTCATGACCCTATTCTACATCACTATTCCTACCCAATACCTAAACTTATATTGTAAAACTGTCATACATCCCTTTTCAAAAGAACTGCATTCATTTGAAATAGAAATGGTTGAATTTAGTGAAAATCTGTCACTTTTGATCAATTCAATGCAACCTCACTGAATAAAATTATAAAGTAAAACGAAAAACGAAAAAAAAAAAAACATTCTGACCCTTGTATTGGGACAAAAACATTAGTACTTCAGTCAGTACTTTGTGCTGTGAATTTTTCATGCTTATTTGTTTATTTATTTTTTTATTAGTATTTTTTTTTGTGGGGGGTGGTTAGATTACTGCGTGATTAGCTTAGCAACATGCTACTATCAAACGTTGATTAAATCAATTGTTCGTTGATAGAAAATTAAATACTCATGAAAATAAGTATGAACAATGAAAATTACTGATTAGAATAGTGTACTCATGTCTAGTGTAAAAATGAACTCTTATGTGTGTGCTGTGCCTTTTATGCTTCCCTTGCAAAAATTAACAATGGTTTTACTACAAAAAAAAAAAAAAACATGGTTACTATAGTTAAACCAGGGTAACGTCTAGGTTACTTGTGTAACGTCTCGGTTACGTATGTAACCCTCGTTCCCTGAAGGAGGGAACGGAGACGTCACGTCGGAGGACCGACGAATTGGGATCTCGCTTAGAGGGACCAATCTACTTCGAGTGTAAACTAAACGAGCCAATGCACATTGGCATGCGATTATTGCATCCAGCTGCTGCTGATCACAGCGTGAGTATAAGTAGGCAGCAGGTGCAGCGCATATTCAGGTTTTCGCTGAGGAGCCGAGCCGGTGACCCGGCCGCTCAGCGGTGGCACAGGAGCTG
>NW_015505481.1:2559260-2559577 GCF_001515645.1 Sinocyclocheilus grahami | reverse complement strand
GGCACCAAGTCTGTTTCGGGCAGAAAAAGGTGCCTTCCAAGACTTAGTAACCTCCTCATGCACTTCCGGGAAGAATGGAACCGGAGGCGGCTGCCAACGCCCGGCCTGCGCCCCCAGGAACCAGTCATCCTGCCTCGAGCGTTCGGGAGAAGGCGGAGGCTTCCAGTGCAGCCCGACACTCTCGGCGGCCCGGGAAAGCGTAGCGGTCAGCTCTGGATCCGACTCAGGCAACGCCACTCTTCCTGACGGTGGCAGTGCAGCCGAATCCTCATCTCCAGAGCCTAGCTCGCCCTCCGATGCAGCGATCGACATCCTGT
>NW_015505481.1:2534870-2558525 GCF_001515645.1 Sinocyclocheilus grahami | reverse complement strand
CCCTGTCCGAGGACCCAGCACACTCGTCCGGAAGCACCAGGTGGTGCGACATGCTTGAGGAATGAGAGGCCCGCGGAGACGTACTCGACGGGGAAGCTCTCACTGTAACCCTCAGGTCTCCCTGACCATGAACCGAAGTAGCCCTCCGAGAACCAGAGGAGCTAGATCGGGGCATGGCAAGGGGGATACACCCCCATTTAATGAGGAGGTATCTAGACCGCAACGTCGCGATGGTCATGTTCCCGCACTGAGAACATGACTCATCCATGAGCGCTGCTTCAGCGTGCTGTAAGCCCAAGCACGAGAGGCAGTGATCATGACCATCAGATGGAGGCAGGAAATGACCACATCCAGAAACGCACGAGCGGGAAGCCATCTTTAAAAAGATGCCCGTCGCTCGTGAAGCTCTTTTAGAAATTGCTCTTTTAGAAGGAAACACTCTTTTAGAGAGAGCGCTGAAGCGCCCAGGGGAGGTTGCGGCGAGACCACAGAATGGAAGCTGCAGCCCGCCGAGGTTTCAGCAGCCTGGATGGCAACCCCCGCTGATACGCCGTCACACCAACGCCAGCTGTTTCTCTCGAACACTTGCAGAGATTCGTCCTGTAGAAGGCTCGGCTCCGAAGCGTAAAGCTGATGTGCGTTTGCACGCACTCTCCTTTTATACCCGTGCGGGGTGCGCGTGGCGAAACACGCATGCCAACTGTCATTGGCTTGTTTAGTTAACACTCAAAGGGGATTGGGCTCTCGGGTGAGATCTCAATTCGTCAGTCACGACTGACGTAACGTAGAACGTGACTGACTGAAAGGGAACCATTGCCACACTAACCATAGTTCAACCATGTTATTTTTAGTAAAACTGTGTTTATACAAATGGTGGTCAATATGCCAAAAACCATGGTTACTACACTTTTACTATAATAAAACCATGGTTAATATTCGTAAGAGTTACATCAAACATCAAACTCAGTGTGTCAACTCATGCAGAGCGTCATTCTTGTGGTAGCCATTGAGTTCCTATTTATGCAGAGAATTAAAAACATGTCACCTATGTGGTCCCACAACAGTTAAGATGGTGCCTTAGAAGGTCGCAGCTTATGGAGGCAGAAGCCAGTGAAGCAGTTCACTAGGTTTTCAGCAGGCATATTATCATTACAGCACGAGCCTGTGGTAACGTCCAAACATTACAACCATGATATCACATGCCCTCAATAGAAGATTAATGGCCCATCTCGCATATTCTGTTCTACAGACTCTCGCACTTTTCTCACTATCTCTCTCTCTGAGCCTCTGATGGGTTATAAAATGGTCCATCCTGTCACAGCACCATCAGCCCCCTCATCTGCCCTTTCTCTACTTGTCTCCATCTCTTCCTCTTAGTCTTTATGCGCAAAAGACACTTCAGTCCTGACACCACCCCCTCGGGTATGTTTCTATCCCAGCTGTCAGTCAAGGTGTCTTGCTGCCTTGGCAACAGGCGATGACCCTGACTTAGGCTCATCAATCACCTTGCTTAGGCATCATTTGTTATCTTAATCAAAACCTCTTCTCACATACGCTTGTGTTTGCACAACTTTTGAGTAGTTAGCTACAGTACAAGTTAAATTAAACCTAAAGCTATTTAAAGGGATAGTTTGCTCAAAAATATTAAATTGTAAACCCCCCCCCCCCTTTTTCTTAAATTATATAAATCTGTGAACATTTGATGATAACACTCTAATTGAGATTTTTCCTTCATTCAACAACGTCTTTTTTGACATTAAAATACAGCTCTGATTAAATTCTAAAGTGTGTATAATTAAATAATGAAAATCATTGTCATAATTATGTCATAATTTACTTATCCGTTCCGACTTTCTTTTTTCAATGGAACCCAAACAAAAAATATTTGTTGTGAGCATGCTGATCTGCACTGGCAGTGTTTCCTGCCGAAAATGTTCTGACGAAAAGAGGAAGCTCATAGAGTTGTACTAGATCAGGTCTTCCTCCCTCTCTGTGAGGTGATGCACCGACAGTCAATGTTTTTAACTTTCCACATGGCAGTAATGCTCCCAGCAGTACAATAATGAAATACTATGTATTACTCACTGCTTGTACCTTGTTTTTTTTTTTTGTTTTTTTGGTAATTGATATAACTTTAAAATTGACTTTCAGTCAAAAAAGATCAATTTGAATAAATCAAGTTAATTGGATGTAACAAACTGTAAAAGTGGATATGTGCATTTCTTTCTATAAAGAACTGTTTATACATAATCTAACCCTAACAAATGACATCTGTTGGAGAAAGTCACATTAAGTGATGTTTAAAATGATGGTAATGATCATTAGTGTTAATTTCTGCATATACTAATACATTTTAACATGTTTAACAAGTTACATACATTAAATGATAATATGAACAAATTAATGATGAATAATAGTATATATATATATAAACAAAATTAATTAAGTTCTTTAATTAAGAAAGTTTTAGATCAATACATTCTGTAAATAAATGTTGTTTAATGTATGATAGCCAAGTCTAATTCTACTACATTTAATGTTTATTGTAAAATGTTACATAAATTATTTTAGATTTGAATATATCCAGTTAATGGTGTTATCATATGCAGCACATTTTTTTAATAGTAACTGCTAATTAAATATTGAAAATTGAATACATACCAGATAAAAAAAGCTTAAATGAAAACCAGAAATGTTGCCTTGCAACTGACTTTAAAAGTTGAAGTTGAAGTAAAATGATTAAAAATAAAACTGACATAAAAAAGTAAGTAAAACTAAACAAGTTTTTAAAAAAGACCAAAAAGATAAAAATGAATGAGCACAAAATTAATGAAATATGAAAACTGTATAATATACTGTAGATATAACAAACAATAATAAAAAGCTAAATCAAAATATTAATAAATAGTACAATAGTATCTAAATTATATTAGAATAACACTGAACAGAATGTTTTATATGCTGACATTTTGGTCAATGTCTGCACATATGCTTTGAAATCTCTATTGAGGCTATCGTGTTTACTGAAAGTCTTAAACTGTTCTTTAAGTGTCTGAAGTCACTGGAGAAACTGTTTGGTTCTATCTACTCTGCATGACGTCAATGACAATAGCTTGATGACACCATTGTCACAATATCTGACAGGCTGAAGACAAGCAAGTGTGATTCCTTCAACCTCAAGTCTATCTTTAATTTTTTCTCATTTATCATTATGAAAAGGGAAATCACAGTACACTTCTCAGATTCATACGGTCTCTCTGAAATTCACCGGTGACGGATGGCCTATTGCCATGGTAACTGTAATAAATCGACAAAGGGTTACCCATGGCACATTCTCTGACGTATCCTAACCAGACATGATACAGTATGGCAACAAGAGAACAAATCTATCTCTACCTTGTAAACAAGTTTTTAGACACGACCATCTCTTGGTTTACCTGTCCACTGGGAAATCTTACTGGTCCAAAATTTAGTTCTATATAACTAACTAAAAAAAAAAAAAAAAGATTAAATCTGACTATCTGTGACTGGCAGCAGTTTTGCTGGAAACTTCACATCTACTTGTGTAAACACGGTATGTTTCTAGAGATCCTGGTGCTATTCACAATGCACAGCAGAGTGTTTATTTGGGGGGGGGGGATTTTGACCAAATCCATGACTTTCTGCTCCTGCAGAGCAATTTCACATGCACTTCATGGGTCAGTAAATCAGACTGTTAGCGTCCTGCCCTTTGGCTGCAGGGCTTACACTCTCCACTAGGCAACAGAACAGGTAGATTTACAAGCACACCATTTCAAAAAGAAAAGAGATCCAGCAGACTAGATGCAGGGATGGCGAACGTCGGTCCTGGAGAGCCGCAGCCCTACAGAGTTTTGCTTCAACCCTAATCAAACACACCTGAACAAGCTAATCAAGGTCTGAAGGGTTACTAGGAAGCTACAGGCAGGTGAGTTTTAATTAGGGTTGGAGCTGAACTCTGCAGGGCTGCGGCTCTCCAGAACCAGAGTTCGACACCCCTGGACTAGAGACTTGAACTGGAGACATAAAAATGCCGTAAACCTCTTTTTCTTTCTATGCACCGGCTGTCTTTCAGATACACAAGGATTTTATTCATAGTTTTCCCCCTCTAAAGCCAAGGTGAATAAAATGCTCGGAGGAAGATCAGCTCTACAGTGCTCATGTACAAGTTCATTATGCAAAATCTTCATAAAAATATTCAAAGTAATCTCATTTGTAGATTTTTGTAAATAAAGTGTACACCAATTTGGGAATGTTTGAAAAGACACTGAGATCTAGTATATCAGTATATGGACAAATATGTAGCAGTACAGATATTTTTTTTCTAATTATTATCAAAGCTTAACAAACATGAAAAAACATGAAAGTGAAACACCAGTGATGTACCATTTAACTTCCATAGTAAAAAAGGTACTTTTTGGCATGGTATTTTTAATAAGCACATACATATGTAAATGTATTTGTAGTATACTTAGCATTAAATAAATGTATTTCAAATACATTTTAGTATATTTATTTTTTACTAGGGTTGTCATTTTACATTTCTGTAATTTCTTTAAATATAACTGAGAACAGATTGAAACCAGAATAAATGGAACATAAATGTATCAACTGTACCACACACGTTAAACATATTTAATTCATCTCAATCAGTATAAATGAAATCAAATTAACCTTGAATACCAAGAAGTCAATATTCCACCAACCATAAACATTTGTATATCTCTAGTTGTTCATAGCCTTTATGGTTTAGATGTTGTAAATATGCTGATATTGTTATTTCATTGTCTATTCAAACATTTAAAAAAACGTGTGCGCTCTACAACCACAATTTAAATATGCATATCTATGAATACTAATGAGATTGTGCTGAAATATTATGGATGAAATAATTCCATCTTAGATGCATTTACACACATTACAACAGGAATGAAACTGATAAATGACCATTTTCTTAAAGTCAAAGGCATTGCACCTGCCCCCACAGGCTCAGCTGTTTGTGTGCCCTTCGTTCTGTTCAAGGCCAAGAGACTTATGGGAGAGTTACGATACTGTGAGGTCCAGTGCACACACAAACACCCACAAAGATGCACAGATGATATAGCACACACAATCACACACCAGAAAAGACAGAGATGAAGGATGAAGGTTATTAGCCAGTGACCTTTCATATTCATTGATGACTTTAGGTACTGAGCTGTGAGCTACTTTGGTTAGAAGTGAAAAATTAGCCCATAATGCGAACGTTTGTTTAGCTTAGTGACACATTTTGCCGCAGATTGTTTACGTCTGTGCATTTTTATGTATATTAATAATAGCAATGTGTTTGCCGCATCTATCACATTAATCTATGAAAATTGTATCTGCACTTACAGGATGCTTTAGTCTCCATGGTAATGAGTGTGTGATTGCAAAACACAGGAGAATTATCTAGCGCGAGCAAAAAAAAAAAAAAAAGACAAAAACAAGTCAATATGAGCTGTGAGAGAGCACCGGGTGAAGGCAAAACCTCCTCTGAGATTTATTCAATATTATTGAAACCATACATCAAAGCCCAAAATATATCTGCTGAGGAAAGATAAATATTAAAACAAAAATGTTTGCCTTGTAACCAAATGTGTTTATCTCCCTAAGGCTGTTCTACACATGCCTTGATGTTTAAGTGGTTTATTAACATGTCCTTTAGGATGGCATGAAGCACTTCAAAAGCCTCAGAGTGAGAAAAGATGTCATTTAGGGGAAAAATCACCAGTTTTTCCATCGTTTAACAACCCATTTTCCAGTATTAAGAAAAAAGCTATAAAATGTTAATTTAATCATCTTGATAAAAATCCTAACCAAACATATTCCATTGAAAATGACAGGTGATGAGCAACAGACAGATTATATATAAGGCGCTCACATAAAACTATTTGATGTCTAGCAGCTCCAGCCGGATTTGAATTAATAACTACAGCATCAAGACTCCTGGGATGAGGATTCCGGAAGCATTGAAAAACTAATTCACGCAATATGAACGTAATGCATCACACAATCTTTGATAAATCAACACAATCTTGCTTAAAACCATCCAGTCATGCATTAATTCCCATTGAAATACACATTTATATCTATTTGCGTTCATGTGCAATATTAATCAGAACTGCATCCATATTTTCAGATAATATTGGCCCTATATGATCCCAAGTGAATAAGTTAGAATACAAGCCTGAGAAAAATCTCATTACACCCATTGTGGAGGCATCGAGCTGCGTCTCTGGAGAGATGCATACAAGCACAGATTTACGGATCTGCTATTCTTCTGTGCAATAATGCGGAAGGGGGGAAACAGTATTCAGCATTCTTGAGACGCCTGTGCCTGGTGCTGTCCTGTGCATTTCACCTTTAATAAATACAGTCAGTGTGCACCACTGCACACAGCCCGGGCCTAAACCTCTCTAGCACCCGTCCAAGAAAAACTCTCTGTGGTCTCTTCCATTATAATATAGGCTACAGACATGCTGTTTTTTTCATGCCAGTCACTGCTGCTCTCTACTGTTGCACATGATCGATCAAATTTCAGCTGCAGTACCACCAATAGCTCCCGAAGCTGATAGTTTGAGACAGAGGATCTGATAAAAAAACTTTCATACTAGAAAAGTGAGTTTGGATCCAAAAGAACATTAAAAACTTCTATTTCTATAACTTCTATAACTGCATGATAACCGTAAGTCAAACCTTTTCGCATTTCAGCTTTTAAAGTAACTATACAAAAAGTCAAAACACTGACAGGTTAGAAAAAAAAATAAGATTAATATTGCGTTCTAGTAGGGATTACTGGGAAGACTTCAAATTTAGACAATCCAATTTTTTTGGCAAATTCTTTTTTGTATATCTTGAATGTGGTATATCAGCACAGTGTTATGTATGAATTTCAGATGCAATCACTGACAGTGTAAAAGCCAATTCCAAAGTGCTGAGTTGTCAGATCAACACTGTGGAGTAAACAAACAAACATCAGCTGTTATTTTTGCAATCACTGATTCAAAGGGCAAATTCTCAGATTACTTCAATCCTCTCAGATTGATTACAGTGAGTGTTTTCCCAAAGACAGAGAAGAGATGCTTTGGACATGATTCTGCATTTGAAATCAGATTTAATAAATGACAGTCAGTGAGAGAATAAGCTGTAATTGGGTTGGGTGACAAATGAAATATTTCATTATATTTGTAATGATTTTTCAGCCATTATAAAATTAAGCTACATCAAGAATATATCATCAATGTTTCTAACTGAAAAATTACATTTGGCCATATTTAAGGGCTTGCCCTTTTATTAATAGACAATAGACTTTTAGCTATTTCACAGCCATGAATGATGAACCATGATTTGGTATCTGAAACGCTGTGGAAAAATGCAATAAACATTATACAATTAAATAACTGTTTCAGTTGATAATAGTAAGAATTTGAAGCAGCATCATATAAATCAGCATACAGTATTAGAATGATTTATGAAAGATCATTTGACACTGAAGACTGGAGTAATAGCTGATGAAAATTCATCTTTGCATCACAGGAATAAATAACATTTAAAAAAATATTACAATATAATTTTTTTAAATGTAATATTATTTCACAATAGTACTGTTTTTCCTGTATTTTTTTTTATCAAATAAATGCAGCCTTGGTGAACATAAGAAATTCTTTGGGATCAAGAAGACTTTTCTTTAAAAAAAAAAAGATTGACACTTTTATTCAAAACTGATGCATTTCTATATGAGAGTGATTTCTTAAAGGGGTCATATGATGTTGCTAAAAAGAACATTATTTTGTGTATTTGGTGTAATGAAATGTGTTTATGCGGTTTAAGGTTCAAAAAACACATTATTTTCCACATAGTGTACATTATTGTTTCTCCTCTATGCCCCGCCTTTCTGAAACGCGTCGATTTTTACAATCTTAGAACGAGCCGTTTTAGGTAGGCTTGGTTGAATCTTAACTTTTATAAAGAATATCTCTTTGGATTTGAGACTTTAGTCTTTGCAACTTTACAGATCTTCTTTATGCACCAAGAGCTTGTAACACTCCAAAGAGAAAGGAAAATTTTAAATTGCATCATATGACCCCTTCAAGCATCACGTATTGAATATTGGAGTAATGGTCGCAGACATTTCACCCCGTCCTAGCTGTAATATCAATTTAAATAGACCCATTTGATTATTTGAGTGAGATATTGTATAAACTAAACCAAAACCCAAGAATATATCTATACCACTTTAAATTCATCAGCCCACAGCAAGGCAGAAACAGGAGTCAGAGAGACAGAGTAACCTTTCTGAGAATAATTAATGCATGGAACAGTGTGCAGTGACACATGGTGACATATCAAAGACAGACCGAAAGAAGAGAACATGGTGTCTTGATGCTCTGGCAGCAGAGTTCTAATTTGTGAGCATATGTTATGATGATGCAGGAAAAAGATGCTAAAATCCCTGATCTAAAAACCTGACGGGAACCATGTGCTTCTCTTCCCGTGCCTAGCCGGCGATCAAAAACAGACAAATAGCTACTCTCAGCATTTCTACTGTACCTCAGAGATAATATTAGATTGAAAATGCAGTGGGAGAAAGAACAAGACGAAAGGAGGCTTGAATTTACATGCTCGATGAAAATGAGCAGAATAATGAAACTGATGAAACAGCAACATCTTCTGAGATAAACACACACTCACAAGTGCACACAAACACTTTTCATAAAGTCAGCATGACAGGTTTCTTTAAAGGCAAAGGCCTTTGGTATTTGAGAAACATCCTGCAAAACTTTGTGGTCAACAGACCAGAGATCCTTGGCTTCTGGATGTGGAGGCGTGAAATATTTGAGAAAATACCTTTACTTTAAAATACGTGACCTTTAACCTAAGTATGTATTTTTAACTTCTTCATGATCTCCCTATGGCAAGTAAAATCAAGGACGTACATCATGACTTTTTCATAGCAGCAAAGTTTCCAACACTGACTTTGTCTTCCATTGCTTTAAAAAATATATATAGTACCTATCCAGATTCATGTCATTTACTGAGCCAGTGTTATGTATGTGCCAGAATTGCATTTCAATCCACTGGTCCCACTAGTGAGAATCACACACTTAAACTGTAAGGCTTCTCTTCACCTTATAACACTAGTGGTCCTACAATATAACACACATATACACTAGAGAGAAGAAAAATGCTCTTCAAGAGGAGGACTGACCCGAGCGGGGACTTCTGTGATTATAAAGTGCTTTGGAGTGTCTAGAGTGGAAAGACCTTTAATTGATATCTTTTGGAACAAAGACCAGCTGTGTCACAGCCTCAAATGGAGAGGAAAAAGACCATTCTGTGCCCTTGGTTCACGTTCGCTCCTGCTTCAACACAGCTCATTCTTTTCTTCCATTGGTGCTTTTCTCTGCTGTCAAATTATATTTCTCTCCTGTATTTCCACTTTGGATTTCAAAATGGCATCTTTGTGAAATCATGCTGTCGGTTTGGGTGGACTGGCAAAGGAGCTACTTTTTTGAAAGGACAAAGCAAAATCCCTTTTACCATGATACGCTCCCTTTAATTTGACTGAAATTATGTTTTACTATGAATCACCATCTACTCTCTATCCTTCGTGATTTCTTTCCAACAGCATAAAGCATTTCACTGTTGTCTTTGTGTTGTGCTATTGAACTGAATTATCTAATTGTTACGCACTATCGTCCTGCACACTGCTGCATTGTTTCGAACAGAACAGCATAATGTTGTTCATCCAAACTCAGAGTATAGTGCATTCTCTCTCCCCTCACTCTGAAATATATCTTTTCTGTGTTGCCTCAGGCCTTTCTCTGTGTATTTGAATTGCATTTTGTTCGTTCTGCTGGGGTATTTGTAGCTCTAACATATTGTATGCATTATAAAGAAGTCTGTTTGGTCAGAAAGAAATGCAAATGTAAACGTCTTCGAAAAAAAGTCCAAGCATGAAAAATTAAACAACTTGACAAGTTTATGGACAGTGCACTTGTATAAGCATAAGGTTTTCCTCTGCGGATGGGAGGGTTAGCTAATTGAAACTTTACAGAATCCATGGGGGGGAAATACAATTTAATGTAACAACAAACATACAGAGAGGCATGCAGGGTTAAATTAATCTATTCTCATGTCTTTAATTACAAGGGTGGAATGATGATCAGCAGGTGTTTTACAAAGAAAGGCAGGAAGTAAACACGTCTCTATAGAGTCATACAAAGATTATAATGAATATTTTGATTATAGGCTGTGGAAGCTATCATTTCATTAATGCTTGAACAAATAATACTATAGCAGATGTGAGTCAGTTTTGATATTAAGAAGGATAGATAGATAGATAGATAGATAGATAGATAGATAGATAGATAGATAGATAGATAGATAGATAGATAGATAGATAGATAGATAGATAGATAGATAGATAGATAAGAGTGGATGGATTTAAAGATGCATCTCTCTTAAGCCTTGCGGATATTCCTTGACCTCAGTTTGACAGCGTCCAGCGTCCAGCCCCCATTGACAACTAACCTTCATCATCATCAGGAGCTGCACGCTGGGCAGGCCGAGGACAATATTCATTTTATCACAGTAAAGGAAGAAATATGGGGAGAAAATGGCCTTCAGGGCATCATGTCAGAGATAGACAGAGACAGAGACAAGGCTACGGCCTGAAAATTGAAGGAGAGATTGTCTGAATAATGATATTAAAATAGAATATGATTCATTGCAACTGCATGAAAATGAGACGAGAGGAAGACATGTCTCAGCATTCTATCAGGCTGTGTATTTGTGTCTATGAGTAGCTCTGTATTTTTAAGGGGTGTTTATGTATGCATGCATACTTCTTATGCATGTCTGTTGAAACGCACGAGGCTGTGCACCATATAAGCTATCAGGACAAGAGCAGGCTTCTCTTCCATTAGCCAGCCTGTGAAATATTAATACAGAAAATGAGAAACTGTATTAGGGCTAAAAAGGATCTAAGCAGAATGAATCATCAATAATACAGCAGCCCTCCTTAGTTTGTCAGAGTCATAGACTCGCTGGCGTTTGACTAGCGAGAGCTCTGTACTGTCAGAGTCCCAGCCTGGCCCTGAGTCACAGGAAAATCTCCTAAACCCTTACATTTATTCTTTTTTTGAAACTGTGATGAAATGCTATACATGCTAAGCCTTTCGTCTAAGATGACTGGGTGTATGTAAATTGTAAATTTGACATGTCGTGCTTCAGTTTGATGCTAAAGGTTTTGTGTGCAGCTTCTCTTGGTTTTTATTTTTGTTCCCTTACTTCCTCTCTCTCTCTGCTTGTTCTTCTTTCTCTGCTTCACATCCTCTGCTGCTGTCTTGCTTTCATATTTAATTAAGTCTCACCTCCTCTCATTCCTGTTTTATTCTCTAGTCTGAACTAGCCTTATTAATTTATTTTTCTTCAGTCTAAGTAGATGTTATAATGGTCTGTCAAAAGCCAAAGTCAAAAGCTCTTTTTATTCTATTGATTAATGGGATGAAATTTCAACTTGTGTCTAATCTAGTCTAATCTGTGTTAATTCTAATCTAATGTCTCACATCTATTGTGCAGTGGCAGTGAGTGAACAAAGAAAAGAAAGAATGAAACAATGTTATTTATAATTAAATAATTGTATTATAATTTTTTATATATATGGGTGGGTGTGTGTGTGTGTGTGTGAACATGCAAAAAATGAATGCACGGTGATTTAATAAAAAATGAAGTCAAGATTTGCACTGAAGCTAAATTTTAGTGATTTGCTGAAAGAGTCCTCCAAAACAAGTTGAATATGGCATCACTGTGACATCTAAAAACAGTTTAAATAGTTTAATATAAAGAGTGTTGTTCTGTGAATGTGCTGGAGAAAGTTACTACATTAACATGTCCTTATGAGAGTGCTGAATGACTGAAACACCAGCACAAATGTTTTTAATTAGCACTTTACGTGATCTGTTTGGTTCACATGAGGATTACTGAGTCACATTTTAAAATAAACCATAACATCAGTCAATGCTTCGAAATCCAAAATGCCAAAGCACTATAATAATAACCGGGTCTCTGATGTCAGTCCCAGCACAGAATTAGAGCTTCATTTACACATGCACCACTCATATTTACATCATAAACAAAATCTATCACTGCATCTTTTTCTTTTTGTTATCTTCTAAACCTTTCGCAATGCCTGTCGGTTATATGCATATCTGGTCTTTGATTCAGTGCTAGCTAACCGTCATATTTTACTGGCTTTGTGCTTAAATGGGAATTGGGCCATTGATGCATGAATGCATGGTTTATCTGAGTGTAGGCTACACTCCTTTGGCACAGGATAAGAATCCCCATTTGTGAGGACAGAACCTAATCCAGCCAACTGCACAAATCAGCAAATCAGACATTTTAGACACATGAAGAACCAGTCAATCATTTAGTAATGATACTGACACAAAACTTGTTTCATAAGAATCCTTTGTTCCTAAATCAGACCATATAATCACCCTGTATGGTTTGGAATCACTAACAAGAACAGAGTGCAAAGAGTAATTTATTAGTGAATTGGACTACACTGTTCTGTGTTGTTGATTAAAGGGGTGGTTGATTGCGATTTCACTTTTTTAATGTTAGTTAGTGTGTAATGTTGCTGTTTGATCATAAACAATATCTGCAAAGTTACGAAGCTAAAAGTTCAATGCAAACGGAGATATCGTCTTTTATCGACTGGTAAGGGACTACAACGAGTTACTTCCCGGGTCCGTTACGTCAAGAACCCAGAATTTTACATAAACCCCGCCTCCTGGAACATGCAGCAAAGGGGGCGAGGCCATGTTGCACTGCTTTAGAGAAGAGGAAGAGAAAACTACAGGTGCACGTAAATATTTGTTCATATATGAATCGCGATTCTGTCTTCTAACGATTCTAATGGATTCACAAGTTTCAAAATGTTCTAAAGCAGCGTTCTCATCCTGTTCCTGGCCTCGCCCTGCTCTGCACATGCTCTGCATCTCTCTCTCTCTCATTCAGCTCATCAGCTCAGTGAATACACTTATACGCGATCCTCTTCAATAATATCCTCTGTGTCTCATTCGGGCTCAAATTGATAAGCAATATAGACGACATCATTGTTTACAATACAACCGAAGCATATGCCGCTATGTTGAGGGGCGAGACGTTTAGACACGCGCTAGAGGCGGTTTAGCCAATCACAACACATTGGGCCAGCTAATCAATCAGAGCCCATCGTGTATTTCTGAGGGAGGGGCTTCATAAAAGCAGAGGTGTAAAGTATTGGAGTAAATGTAATTAGTTACTGTACTTGAGTATCTTTTTGGGTACTTTGTAGTTGTACTGAGTATCAAAGATATTAGCAGCTTTTACTCTTTACTTCACTACATTTTTGAATGAGTATCTGTACTCTTTACTCCACTAGAGTAAAACCAAACCAGCACATCCACCGCAAGAAGGCTTCGGCTTTTTAATTTTACTTAGCATTATTTTATTTATCCATTATACTGAAGAGACCTTTTTTTTGCAATTTTGAGGTGTTCTGTTTTATTTTGGTTTTAGAAAATAAATGTGATTGCTCTCCTCACAAATCAACTCTTTCTTGTTTTTGTTTTATGCTCTCTGTGCCTTGCCCTGGACTTTTATATCACTTCCTGTCTCCCGTGGTGTTTGTAGTCAGTTTGTAGTCCGTGTGTTCATTGGTTCCCCTTGATTAGTCTCCCCAAGTGTGTCTTATCTTGTTAAGCTTGTTATTCCCCTGTGTGTATATATAGCCCTAGTTTTTCTTTAGTTTCTTGTGAGTTGTTGAATGTAATGGTTGTCTGTTTGCCAGTCATTCTGTTCTTTATTCCCTGTGGTTTTTGGCTTATTGTTTGTTCTAGTTTTTCCATTAAATACCTGCACATAGATCCTTGCCTCTGCCTGTTTTCCGCAGCTTCTCCACAACGTTACAGTTTTTGACTGGCGTGTCTCTTTGACTAGTGCATCTTTGAGCCTATATTTAGTATAAGTAAAATACTTAAGTACTGTTAAAATCAGATACTCTAAGACTTTTACTCAAGTTGTTTTGGAATTGGTGACTTGTAACGTGTAGTGGAGTAATTTTCACTGTAAGGTATCTGTACTTTTACTCAAGTATGGTTTTTAGGTACTCTTTACACCTCTGCATAAAAGCAGGAAATTATCAGTGCGTTCAGAGGAGAAGGGACAGAGAGGTGTGGAATAAAGGTAAATTATGTGAAAAATAATGTGTTTTTTAACAAACGAAGCATTAAAACATGTTAAACTGCACCCCATAAACACAATCAAGCCTATTAAAAAAACAGTCAACCACCCCTTTAACTAAAAAGTTCATAAGAGCCATTTGTTTATTAATCAAAATACACTGATCACACTGTATGTTTTTAGAATCACCTAAAAGAATTGGGTCATAAGAATCATACGCTCAGGAATGTGACTACACCGGGTCGCCCTGTATTGTTACATAAGAGTCATTTGTTAGTGAAATGCACTACACTGGTCATGAATGCACACAAAAGCAAACATAAGAGAGCAATTAGTGTAGTTTGATTCTTGAACAAATGATTCTCATAATCCCATTCTTTTTAGTGAATCTAAAACACAATTGGTGTTGTTGGAGTTACAAATTCTTATGAAGTGCTTGTTTCCAGACATGTTTTTGATTCTCATGAGAGCCATTTGTTTGTCCATCAAATTACACTGATCATACATGTTTTAGATTCACTAAAAAGAGCTGGGTCATAAGAATCATTCATTTAGGAGTCAAACTACTGTATATTGGCTGCACTCTTATGTTCGGCTTTTGTGTGAAAACCCCAAGGGCAACACAATAGAAAGACTTTCCTTGCCATTATTTTGCATTACGCAGCATTTTCTTGCATCAAATTAAATACAGACTGCAAACTCATATTCACAATAAAATATGATTTATTTAGCATAAATCACACTAAATTATGATGTATCACCGTAAAATATACTTTCATGTTTTGTTCAAACTTTTGTTAATCTTAGTACAAGAGTAAACTGATATCCATTTCTCAAAAGCAATGCTTGACTAAATAAATAATACATGAACCTATCTCCCTCCTTATGGCTTCTTTGCATCTAACATATTAAAATCAGCGAATCACATGCCGCATACAGTGCCAGATTCACATTTACCACAACAATATATAAGTGGGTTATGTAGGTGCAGAACCAATTTGAGACCTGCACGAAGGCACACGTTCTCCTGACACGTGTTTGCCTTGATCACGGACAGAAAGTGTGCAGCAGCGGTGTGAGCTCCAGAGTGCTAGTGGCTGCATTTGTTAGGGCACTTAAGACAAGTGCCCTTTGGCTAAGGGCAGTTCACTCAAAGAAAGTGAATACTCCCAGCTGGACGTTAACACAGACGGAGCATGCGGGCGTGGAACTAGCTAAGCTCAGAGGCTGCTCATGAACCCCTAACTCCTCCATGATTTAGCAGGTCATTTATGTGCTGCTCTGGCTGCTAATTGGCTCTTAATTAGAGGCAGATCCCCGTTGAAACTATCCATTTACTTGTGTGCGTGTGTGCAAGCATGTGTCCAGAGGGAGTAATGTAGCCACAAGCAACAGCTAACTGTCCTTCACACAATTTTGTCATTATCACTCTCAGGGAGGCATGTCTCTCATAAAAGCTAGGAGAGATCGAGGGAAATTGTAAGTCATTACCTTAGATGTGTGTGTGTGTGTAAATGTCATTTGACATGAATGTGTGTGGCTTTATATCTAAAAGCATGTACAACCAGAGGGTGGTATATTTTATGTGTGTTAAAAAGAGCTTCACTGCACAATACGGTACAATTTTATTTCAGAAACCTATGGATTAAATACATTAAGGTGATATTATTATATTCCTGCAGTGATGGTATTTTCCGCAGGTCTCCTGAGTCCACCTATGCGGTGACTTCCGTCAATCACTTTTTCGTTATTGACCTTAAAAGGCCAAAAAGGTAGACGGGAAGAAAAAACAGTTGATGCGAAAAACAGATAAACCATAACGACACTCCAAAACCCATTCCTGCAATCAAAGACTGAGAACAATCAGCGTCAAAGGTTTTGATTGCAGGGGTATGAAAGCTCACTTTGTCAGAATATCAATCAGTTGTTAGGAAAGGTCATTCCACTTAAGTCTTTAAGGCTTCTTTTAAGAGATAAAGCTGCTTCTACAGTACAGTAATAGTAATAGCCTTTTAAAAGAATGACTTTTACCACATGTACTATAATGTATATGCATAATGTAAAGATTTTCATACATGCATATAACCATGCTTGCAGATGCACAGGCAACTTGCTTTAACTGTTCCATATGGTGGACGGCTTACGTATAGCAGCCCATAGAAACAGCTGCTAATAGGGTATCTACCTATACATATCCATGCTTAAAATGGTCAGTTAGTTGTCATGGCAACTACACAATTTTAAGTTCTGAGCATTTACTTCAAGTAATTTAGAAACCATATAAATTGCCACCTCCATTTTTTTAAGTTCAAGACTTTAAAATGTGTAAAAACACATTTTACAGTGCTGAGAGCTTTATATGAATACTACATAAATGGAGAAAACAGGAAAAGCTGGGATAAATTGGTCTTCGCACATTGGTTAGTTGTTGGTGCAGTTAAATGAATTCAGGACTCTGGGAAAAGACAGTGTTCGGTCCCCGAGCATGCAGGGGGTACTCAAACAAATAGACCACTGACACGTAGAGAAACAGCAATTTCCTGCTTCGTCGGTTCCCATCTTTCTCTCCGCTGTGTCCCCTTCTCTTCAAGCACGTCCACCCCCACCCCTCACCCTCCACGCGTGAAATTCTAACACACAGACTGGATCAAAGACTGCCTTTAAGGTCACAGACACAGGCACTTAAACACATGCACACAAACACCATCAGACAAACACAGATATAGACACTGCAGGGATGTGAAGGAGGCGAAGTACACAAAAAAAGTTTTATCAATCAATACATTTTATGACTGGATTTCAACGTAACTTGTCTATGTAACTACAGAACTATGCTTTAAAGCAGTAGTTGACTTCCAGTATGAAAATTTCCTGATAATTCACTCACCTCCATGTCATCCAAGATGTTCATGTCTTTCTTTCTTCAGTCGAAAAGAAATTAAGGTTTTTGAGGAAAACTTAGCTGGTCATGAGCTGGTTTAAACTGGTCCTTAGCTGCTCATGAGCTGGTTTAAGATGGTTCTTAGCTGCTCATGAGCTGGTTTAAGCTGGTTCTTAGCTGCTCATGAGCTGGTTTAAGCTGGTCCTTTGCTGCTCATGAGCTGGTTTAAGCTGGTCCTTAGCTGATCATGAGCTGCAGGTTTAAGCTGGTCCTTAGCTGCTCATGAGCTGGTTTAAGCTGGTTCTTAGCTGCTCATGAGCTGGTTTAAGCTGGTCCTTTGCTGCTCATGAGCTGGTTTAAGCTGGTCCTTAGCTGATCATGAGCTGCAGGTTTAAGCTGGTCCTTAGCTGCTCATGAGCTGGTTTAAGCTGGTCCTTAGCTGGTCATGAGCTGGTTTAAGCTGGTCCTTAGCTGGTCATGTGCTGGTCCTAAGCTGGTTTATTCAACAGGGGGCCAACAGGTTGAAGGTCCAAATTGCAGATTCAATGCAGCTTCAAAGGGCTTTACATGATCCCAACTGAGGAATAAGGGTCTTATCTAGCAAAACGATCAGTAATTTTCTTATATATATATACTATAGTATATATATACTTTTAACCACAAATGCTTATTGGCCACCAGTGAAGTCCAGGAAAAGAAGAAAAATCCTGGAATGTTTTCCTCAAATTTTATTTTTTATTTTTGTTCAACTGAAAAAAGAAAAACATGAACATCTTGGATGACATGGGGGTGAGTAAATTATCAGGAAGTTTTCATTCTAGAAGTTAACTAATCATTTAATGCAGTGCTTTAAATGAACTGTGATATTTTCACAAACTTCATAAAATCATAGTAAGTAAATTACTGTTCAGAAATTTTAGTTTTTTTAAATTTGAGGATATTTTAAAGCTCACCAAGGATGAATTTATTCGATCAAAAATACAGTAAAACTGTTAATACTATATGATACTACAATTTAAAATAACTGTTTTCTATTTTAATGTTTTTTTTATGTAATTTATTCCTGTGATGATAAAGGTACATTTTCAGCAGTCATTATTTCTGTCTTCATTGTCACATGATGCTTCAGAAATCATTTTAATACGCTGATATGATGCTCAAGTAATATTTAATTTTATCATCAATTGTGCTGCTTATTTTTGTGGAAACCAAATAATTCTTTGGTGAATAGAAAGTTAAAACAAACAGCATCTTACTGACTCCAAATGTTTGAATGGTAATGTACGTTATATCATGTTCTGCAAATGCAAAGAAAAATAAATGAAGGAAAAGATGCCCACACCTGAGTCCCTCATGCCTCAAGTTCAGAATCTCAAACCCAAATCATCTTTCTGTCTCCTAGAAAGAGTGAGAGAAATGTAGAGGGAGAATAGAGACATCTCCAGCATCAGCTATACTGAAATAACAGCTCTGATTTCCCCTGAGTATTACAGTCTACAAATCATTGTCTTTCCCAGTGCAAACAATAAAGAGACCTGCAGCATGAACAGAGGTCTCAGGGTGCGAATGTCAGAGAATTCATGATCACAGTACAATTTATCTGATGGGTCTGCAACATAATAATACCATTCAATTCAAACCTCCCAGAATGTTGCTTCCTCTGTTGAGACTGAACTGCATAAGCTCAGTAGCTTCAATTGGATTAGTGATTCAGCAAAACTTGGGTCAACTGACAGTCGGAAAAACAGGCAAAGCCATCAGATCTGAAATCAATGCACCATGTAGGGCTTTAGAAATGTCTGTAGTACATAAAGCATAAAAGTCTAGATTTCTCCTCTGTGCTCATGGAATAGACATCAGCACTTGATGGAACAATGTGAACTGCGCGGAAGTGCTTAGTGGACACAATCCGCTTGATGGACAGCTTGGTCATACTATAGTTGAACTAAGGTTAAACTAGCAACAGAGTGCTAGCACAGCTAAACTGCAGCCTGAAACGCATTTCAATCATAGCGTTAACTCCACTCAGCAAAGCGTTAGTCTGTCATTCTGTCTGCAGATCTTTTAACGGTTTACAACGAAGATAATCACCCTCCCCTCGTCGCTCTTGCTTATGGGGTAAACATTTGAGACTGACATCCTGACATTTGCTTTGTTGGAGATAAGAATGCTGCGCTATTTCCCAGCACATCCTCGCTGCTGGTGTTTTAATGGGGTTCGCCTGTTGCTTAGCTTGTCTATTGATTGTTTTAGCCTGTACTGTTGTTGTAGAGTCTGCATCTCTCCTCGGCAAGAGTTTTGTTTTATTTTCTGCTTGATTAACTGCTCTAATTTAAACCAGATCTAATCACCTTGAATCTACTGTATGTTCACACCTTTAGGAGAGGCTTTCACCTTGCTGCGGAGTTAATGAAACAAGTCAGTATAATTCAAGAGTTTTTTTTTAAGAGCTTTTCTTTCTTTACTTTTCATTCAGTTTACTTATTTTTCCTAAAGGGGTAGTTCAGGCAAAAGTGTCTGAGTGGTCACATTTTGCAACCTTTTTTCATGTCGGTGCAAAGTTAGCGGTGGCAATGCAGCTACAAATTTGTCCAACCCACTTTCATTATGCATAGCCATTTCAGTTCCATAAAAGAAACATCAAACAGCAAATGCTCCAAAAGCTGAACAAAACAACGCTATGCACTTTCAATCGTGCAGCATGGACCGTTTATCAACATAGCACAAGCTAAGAAAAGGTGTGTTTATTCGCAAACAGATCTTGATCATGCAACAACTATTAAACTGCACTGCAAGATGCAGTAAGCATTTAGATTTGGCACAGAATTATCTTTGGGTCTCAGTCTGAAGCCAAATAATAAAAAAAATGCTTTCTCAACAGCACTGACATAATCACAAATCACCAATATTTATCTTGGATTTACTCCAGCAATAACCGTAATGTATATACAGTATATATAAAATGCATGGTTTTACCTGTGGTTGTGAGCTATGTATGACATTATGAAAGAAGAATAACGGTGGATTTCATTGAGTAAACAAAAAGTACAATCAAGAGCTGTACATTCTTACCTGTCACACTGTCAGAAAATCTACACTTTTGCCCTTTTCTTTTTACAGGGGCTACTGTTGTTAATATAAACACATTTGCATATGCTTAACTTAAAGTCAGTGCTTTTTACTGTGATTTCCGTGGAATAAACAATGCAATATTATCAATAACTGTGCCTATATGTTAAATAAGCACATGTTAAAACAGGTGCTGGTCTCATTATCTGTAGAATGTGGTTGCACCGGTGCCACTGTTCTCATATGTTAGTCTGGAGCTGTGCCATTGACTTTCACTGTATGTACAAAAAAGAACATGTTGCACAGAAGAAAGAAAGCCATAAAGGTTTAGAACAACCTTTTGACTCCAAGGAATTTAAAACACATTTTAAAGTACTATTCATTCCTTTCTGTGTAAAACGTATTTAATGAGGTACAAAATGGCCGAGTGCACTTTTAAATTGGCTACAAAACATATGAATAGCACACAGTGTCAAGTCTAATATGACTTGCAGGGGGTATGCAGGAAGTGGTATGAAATTCGTCTGTTCGGGATATCCAGTTAATAATTTGATTAAATGTTATACAGAGCAGTTCAGAGAGGTCTGGACTATTTTAATACCCCATAGTTATGATCATAATAATGAGCATACAGAAATAGGTAGAGGAGTCTTGGAAGAGTGACAGTAGATAAAGAAGTTGATAATAGGTAGCAAGAGTGAGTGTAGAGATGGGTTTATGATATCAGGTCTGGTCTACTATGATTTAATAAAAAGATTCAGCGCTTCAAAGCAGTGAGATAATTGATTATCTCCCCACACAAAGATGAAAAATGACCTTTTCTGTTCTCTGACCTCCAGATAAATCTTGGGTTTATATGCAAAACCCATAAATATATGCACAGTGAACAGCCAAAAGAATAAAGACCATGATTTCAAACTCTTGCCTCACTTTTCTCATTTTAAAACACTGATACCCCTTTTCTGTTTCCCCATTTCCCATTTGCCCTTCCTCTCTTATTTAAGTCTCCCTCCCTGGTGTTTTGAATGTACTTAACAATTCTTATTTTGGATGATTATGCATTCTTGTTGAGGACTCAAAAATCCACAGAGTGAAAGTGGAAGATGTTAGGGGCTTCCTGTCAAAGCTGTGTTTACTGTTGGGAACGAGAGGCAAAAAAAAAAAATCTGAGAAAATAAAAGAAAACTTCTGAAACTTTAAGTGCTGCACTTTGCAGGACGATTTCCACCAAACACACTTTCCTTTGTGTCTGTATCTCTTTCTGACTCTGTCCCTGGGATTTTCTATCGTTCTATATTTGTATTCCCAAAGTGTCTTAATCCATCATACAGTGTCTTGACCCTGAAGGGTCACCTCCGGGCTTCACAGGTCTTTCGTTCTCTTTTTATCTGTTTTGTTAAATTCAAATCATCTCACTTCCTGTCTATCGTTGCTCTTTTTCCTCTTTCATCTCCTGTTTGCCTCAAATCCATTCATCATGGTGGCTCTCAAGAACGTTCCATTAAAGTGGATAGCTGCTCGGAGGTGCTGCTACAGTAGTAGACAGAGAAAGAGACAGACAGAAAGAGAGAGAGACAGCTGGCCAGGCAGAGGTTATTTGGTCTAATAAAAGACAGAATTATTCGTAGGACTTATTAAGGACTAGGATATTAAATCTTGATTTAAAATCAGTGGTGCTGAACCAGATATTTTCATTTCACACTCAAGTGTATTTTGAGAGTAAACTCTCTGTTGACAACAGCTGGTCTGAGAATAGGCCGTTCTTCTGTGAAATCATCAACGAAGGCCCAATTTACATCTGGCAATTCATTTGGACAAAAAAAAATTAATTCTGACAAACACTTTTTTTTAGATTCAAAATGCATTTGACCACAGTTGTATTAAACGCAAATCTAAACACCCCACCTGTTTGCCTATTCGCCTGTCAAATTAACCACTAAACTACAACCAGCCTTTTAAACTCTGTCAGCATGCAGCTTTAAAAGAAATAACTTTCTGATCATTAAAATAAACATAAATAAATGGATTTCTGCTTGAAATTTCATGGTTGAATGATATAAACCAAACCATACAAACCATAAAATTAAGTGCAGAAAAAACTGTGCAATATTAACAACAATGAGAAATGCTTCTTGGAAGCCAATTAGCATAACATAATCATTTCTGAAGGATCACGTGACACTGAATACTGGAGAAATGGCTGCTGATTACATTTTAAAATATATTACAATAGAAAACAGTTATTTTAAATTGTAGTAATATTTCACAATATCACTGTATTTTTGAACTCATAAATACAGCTTTGATGAGTGTAACAGTCTTCTTTCAAAAACATTCAAAAATCAAACTGACCCCAAATGTTTGAACAGTAGTGTATATTTAGGAGAAATGTCAACACACAATCACAGACTGGCTTTAGACAATCTCATTGACCTCCTCACATTCATATTTACTGTTGACAATACACGCAATGTGCTTTTATTGATTTTATTTCCATATTTATTCATTTATTTCAGTTCTTCTACAACTGAGGTGGGCACAATTCTAATTTCAGGGGAGTGTGACAAAAAATAAAAATAAAAATAAATAAATAAACCCTTTGAGTTTGCATCTCAGCATCCTGAGTCATGTCTTATTAAGAGAATATCTTATTATACGAGTGCAAAAAACTCACAGTGCAAAATACATGCATACAAATGTGTGAGTGTGTGTGTGTGTGTGTGTGTGTGTGTGTGTGTGTGTGTGTGTGTGTGTTGATATGGAGATGAGGGGGGGGGAGTACGCATGGGTGTGTGTGTGTGTTGATATGCAGATGATGCAGGGTGAAGGAAGAGGAAGTGGAAGGAACGGAGACGGAGATGGACAAAAAAGAACCTGTTGGGAAACAAAATACTAGCATAATGAATGAGTTAAAAAAAATTAATAAATAAATAATAAAAAGACAATGTGAGCCATGGTGGATTAGAGATAGCCCACAAGAGATCAGAATGGAGAAAGAGGGTTTAGAAGAAGCTAATTAAGAATGCACGCAAGTTTCCGGCAGGCTTGTATCGCTCCGTTCTCATTAAAGTTGCTGGCTTCAATTCTATTGCTCAGCCATCCGATTCGCAAGCTTCAATCTGATTGCTTTGATTAACGACTAAGAACATTTCACTGGTGATGAATGAGTCACATGATCAAGACCAGTCAGTGTGAGGAAGGATGTGCTTAAACTTTACTGCTCTGTAATCGATTAGGGACACTCCACTCACATTCGTAAAGGACTGGCTGGACAAAAGAAAGAAACAAACACACACATACATACAAACACACAAACACATACACTCATTCATGCCTCTTTTCCATTTGAACATTTAGCAATAAATTATTATTTATTACATTAACGCATATTTTAATCATAAATAACACCCCCCCCCCCCACTTACATATATATA
>NW_015505481.1:2502104-2534860 GCF_001515645.1 Sinocyclocheilus grahami | reverse complement strand
ATACATATATATATATATATATATATATATATATATATATGTATAATTATGCACCATATGTTGAACCGTATGTCACCAAGTTTATTTTGATATGTGTTTGAACACTGGCAGTTTTGTTCAGTGACCTGTGAACACCATCCCATTAGCCTCTATGTCAGCATTAGACATTGTGTGTCTTCACATCCCTTAATTAACAAGCAATGAGCATGAACTTCATTGTAATTGCTTTAAACATAGCTCTATACTGTAAATGAAGACACCCATTACAACCACTTTAAGGTGATTACAAGTTCTGGCCTTAATTATAAACCACTATGAACTATGAACCAACATCTAACATATTAACCACTAATGGTCACAAAGCAGTAATAGTTTATGATATGTAACCTCTTAAAACCAAAACTGCAGTTAATATACAAAAACATATATGCAAATAATCATAAGTCTAAGTGACATGTCTAAGGGGGCTTTTACATGACACAATTTTCAAGTTTTTGAAAATGTTACCGTTTGTGAAAATGTAAATTTGTAAAAATGGTGACAGTCATGCATGTTCAGTCTTCCGGGTATGCGCACAGATGTGTACTGTTTCTTTACAAAGTGACATTGCCAACTACTGGCCTGGCATTTCAACAGCGTTTTAAGTTGTTTTAGTTGTGTCCATGTTGACAATGTTGTCATCTATGCAAGAAACTTTTCAAAAATGCAAAGGATTTTTTTTTCATCGTCATTGTGTAAGCATACCCCAAGTAATATAGCACAGTCTGTTACATTTGTTTCAACACTTTAATCAGAACAATGTATTCATAAATACTGGGATTTCTATTAATCACCAACTCCATTTAAACAATTTCAGCTAGGCCTTTTTTTTTTCAAAAATGACCTTCTTACTATCAATTCAGCTCCACAGATATAAATAATCCTCCTGTTCATGTTCCTTCCATCACAATGAAGGCAGCGAGACAAGGACACACTGAAAAAAGGCCTCGAGACATTGGCCACTGAGATGAATGGGAATGCTAACAGATCATTTTCCCTAGATATTATAGACCTTGTTATATACATGCACAGATTTTTCTTTATTTTTTTTTCTCACAAAGAATCGCACTGTCAAAGGAATACTACTAAAGTCTGAAATATACAAAATCACAAACAAACGCAAGGGCGTGAGTACACACACGTGCATAATCATTTTTGCAAGGTGGTATATTCCTGAAGAGCATATTGAGCTTCAAGCTAATTATCTGACAGAGAGCTTAGCTTCACACGGTGTAAGTATTTACAGCAGGGCAGGTGTTATCTTACTTCAAAGCGGATTTCAGAGAGTTTCTATAGAAAAATAAGACTGCTATGTCTAAGCAAGTGAAAAAGCTCTGATCTGCATGATTTACAGGATTATTTTATAGGCTGAATGATTTGTAATTCAACATGTCCTCATTGAAAGTTAGCTCAGCACAGCATGAATTGGGTTCAGTGCAACAGGGATGAAATCCTTCCTTAATCAAACCCATTATTAATAGATGGAAAATCTTTAATCTATTTCAGGATGCCAGTGTAAAAGATTCCCATGTTGCTCACTGAGAGAGCGAGAGATGGAGGGAGGAGAACAGAACAGCTCTGAACTCACTTGAGCTTCATTTTTTGAATATTTTTCTGAAATAAAAATGATTTTCATTCACTAAAATGGCAACAAATTATTGAAATGTTATCTAGAAAATAATTACTTTAAGCTAACTGTGTATCTTTAAGAGAAACATTTTCAACTCAATTCAAACTTTGAAATCATTATAATTAATTATTGCACTGAACTAGCACTGCATTGTATTTGAATTAAATCATCCTTTTCAGTGTAAATACGCCTCCTTTCTATGCAAATACGACTTATAGATTAACAAAACAAAGCTATTTGATGTGCACAGTTATTGTTACTTGAAAAAAAGTTTTTAGGTGCTGCACCACACATTTCATTCAGCACAGATTTTGTGGGCATGTTTACGGCATCATTTGATTTTCAAAATTTCCGCCCTTTTCCTTTATACCCAGTAATAAAACGCCAACACACTCTCACTGGAATTTGTAACTATATTTTACATTTTGATGATTTAGCGGCAAATTTGTGTACATTCGTTCTCATTCAATCTCATTCATGCATAAAGTTTTGTAACCCACTGACTTAGGGGTGGACTTTCATGCTCTGCTTTTTTAAAACAAATACGTTTCTATACAGTCAAAATCTTACAAAATAGCTAAAATATTTACGTTTTCTCACGTATCAGGTTTAACAGTGCAGATGACATCCAACAAAGCACGCCATGAGCATCCACAGTTCTACTTCAGTGAATTTGTAGCGTCTGGACCAATCAGACACACCATTTTTCATTTGATTTAACAAATCAATTATTCATTAGATTAACAAATCGTCACAGTCCCCAATAAACTGGATGCCAGGATGTCTGCCACCAGGCCCCCCTGGTTACCATGGCAACCCTGACACCAGAAACATTTACGACCTCCTGGAATTTAGGTGGAGAAAATCACTGCCTTGTCCATAAGGAAAATCCACAAGGGATGGACTTTTCTTTGCTAATTAATTAATTAATTAATAGGAAAACCTTTCTTTGAATGAACACACATGATCCTTCAGGTCATTGTGTATATTATTGTCATCGTGTATTTTGTCTTTGAGATTGTATACTGTTTTATGCAGGCTTATGATTATTTCTCTTCTCTGTACTGAGATAAGCTTTAACCGTTTCCTATACCAACTGTATGCATGTGTGTGTGTGTGTGTGTGTATGTGTATGTTAGACCAGTTTATGTGTATATGTAGGATGTTAGACCAGTTTATGTGTTTATGTAGTATGTTAGACTAGTTTAAGTGTTTATGTAGTTAATAAAACCTTACTTGTATCACACTTGACGTGGTTCATTGTTTGCTCATAACTGGAGTCACTTAATCATGCAGATTTATGCTACAAGCTTTTGTAGAAGACAGTTGACCCTGAGAGGTCAGCTAAATATCTACAGCGGATCTAAAATATTCATAATTAATTATAACTAGTTATGATTAATTATTCATATTTCCCATGAGCTGATTCGTTACAATTAGAAATAGAGTTCACACATCTGATTTCCTGTGAAATATTCAGAGACGTGATAGGCAAATGGCCTTTCCTCCTCAGACCAGATAAAAGAGGAATCATTTGCACACAGAGACTTTGGGGAAGAGTGCTGATTAGGCTGACTAACTGCGGAGTGAAACTCAAATGTTTCCTGACAAGGACTTGGTGGAGATTGTGGTGGATGGGATTCAGAAGCGGATTTTCAGCAGCTTTAGGTATAGCTGCTAGACAAGCACACTGCAATTACACCGGCACAAGTGGGATGCTAATCACTAATCCTATGCCCGTGACACTAATCGTAAAGCCACATGAAATGTGTGAATACTTCGTAAATGAGCACAATGACGGGGAATGTTGTGACACAGCAGGCTGAAATCGGATGACATGTTAGCTCCAGCACTAGCTGAGTGACATCACAACATTTCCACACAACAAAAATAAGACCGGTTTTATGAGGATAAAACATCCGTTTGTATGGATGAAAGACTCTTCAGGTTCATTTTCCCAGATGAGATTTGATCTTGAAAGCAGTGAACCATGAGGCTCTGTACTGCCTCAACAGTAAGGTACTGACTCAAGGCAACAGTTTGTCTGTCTAATCAGCTCTGACACAAGGGCAGATGCGTCATTCTCTCTCCTGCATGAATTACTCTCTCACCTCTGTGTCTGCTGCCTCATATCATGTTGTTTTTTTATTATTTATAATCTTGCGAATGTCCCTTTTTTTAAACTTGATAAAAACCAGAGTAATACGTCGGAGTCATGCATCAAAGTCAAAGAAAATGGAACCATGAATCAAAGAAGGTCTCAGAGGAAGATGTTATTGCTTTCATAGCTCAATGGAGTATTTTATGTAAGTCTCTGATGTTTCACCTAAAATTCACACCAATGAGACCATTGTTGACATAAAGTAAAGTATGATTATAAAGCTAGAAAATGAATGTGGATAGAATAGCTCAGGTTATTTGGTCGGGGAATTGTCTGAGTGCATATTAAGATTCTCTGACTTTTGATTGCAGACTTGTGTATCTGCAGTGTGCAACAGAAAAGTGGAGAGTACTACTATTCAACAGAACATTGCTTATATCAAACATACCTTTACACCAGGATCCACAATTTAAATGGGTCAGAATTACAATGGTGTTTTTTTTAAACTTACATTGGGTTTCCATGTTGCAATGAACCCAAGTGTCCCAATGCTGCCTATGGCCAACCCTGTACTGCAATCATTACCAATTGAAGGAAGATAAAATACTAATGCTAATAAATATATAAACAAATAAATAAATGAGTTACAAAAAACATACTAATGAAGACTGAATACAGGGCAGACATGGTTCTGTCAGGGTCAGTCTACTGGAGCGGATTCAAACACAAAATACTGGTGACCCTGGTGGTCTAAATCCTTATATAAATAAGCACAAAAAAGCACTCAAGCTGAACACTGAAGCAGCCAGTACCAAGGCCAATTCACAAACACTCTTTCAACGACTTTCAACATCATATTTCACCAAAAATATAAAAAATTCAAAACAACAATTTTAACACACACGGCTTGTCTCAGGTGTGAAATGCAGTGTTGTTTAGCGGCTGACTGCTGCTATTGCTCTGAGCAGTGTTTGTCTGTCCTGTTCCTGGAGGCTCCCCAGCCCAGAACTGCACATTTAGGATGTCTCCCTCATTAGACACACATTTCAGGTCTTGGAGCCTCTACTAATGAGCTGATGAATTGAATCAGGTGTGTTAGATTAAGGAGACATCCAAAATGTGCAGCGTTTGAGGGGCCTCCGAGAACCAGGCTGAGAAGCACTGCTTTAGAGTAAACACACACAGATAGTACGATGAAAGGAAATGCTAATTCTGGACGCAGTGCACTTTTTTTTTCTTTGGCTTGACACACACTAGGGCCATCAATCAGCCACCTTTTTATGGTAGGGAGGCCACACATAAAAGTTTTGTCCCTGGTCCCAAGAATTCAAGCAACAGTCTTGGCCCTGTCTGAGATTAGACTACACACAACTTCTTACACCTCTCTCTATTTCTCTGTAGCTTTCTCCTCAGCATTAGTGAAAAGCTTGACTAGGCTTCAAAGTGCCTGCAGTTCAAAGCTTCTTTTTTCAAGAGTGTGTGTTTGGACTATATGCTGATGTGCAGTGGTCCCCGCAGGCCTACAGAAAGAGAAAGAGATGGCACTGAAAAAGCCAGACCACGTTGTGTTTCATGTGTCATTCACCTGACCTACCCCATCATATGACACAAGTTCAGCGACTGAGAGCTGAACACCAGCTTTTCCTGAATAGGAAACATGTCCTGAATAGGAATGGGAATCTTAAGGAATTTAATTATTCTAGATCCTTGACAATCAAATGACCAATTCTTAGTATTTCTTTGGAACATTTAAGTAACTTTGTACTTTTCCCCTATCAATTAATTAAATGAACTAAATTGTGTTCTTAACGAGATACTGTTAGAGATATATATGAACAACCAATTAATGAATATACATTTATATTTATGTCTCTCAAGCCTTCAAGGAATAATACACCCAAAAATTTTAATTCTGTCATCATGTGCTCTCTTCTGTGGGACACAAAATATGTTTTGTCCATACAATGAAAATATGGTCCAGTGTTGTTTTGGCATTGACGTTTACTGAATGGACGAGAAAAAAAAAAAATATATATATATATATATATTTATTTTGTGTTTTACAGGAACTCATACAGGGTTAGAAGGACATGAGGGTGAATAAATGATGACAGCATTTTCATTTTTGGTCGAGCTACGCCTTTAAGGCAGCTCTTGGTGCATTTTGAGTTGGATGATTTGTTTCAGGCTAGATTCGCAGATAGAAATACAATGAGATAGGTCTGAATTGACTTTTTACATCATATCCTGTCTGCTAAGATGCTTTTATCTGGTCAGATTTTGAAGGCATCATACAGCAGATATGTCTTTCACAGTTCTGTGTTGGCAGTTTGGTTGTTGGTGAAATTAATAAAGGGTGGTTTAAAAGAGTTCTGTTTAATTATAAGAAATATTTTATAATACGAATAAGAAATAAGCCTTACAGTCACTCGATATTTTCATGATTATCTCTAAGTCTGTTTGAGAACATTACACATGATATATGAAGCCTCAGAAGCCAGTCTGAAGCTTGTTTCTGCAGACCAGAACCTCCATGCAAGGTTTCAAACAAAACCTGTATGTGTCATGACATGGGCCATTGTGACTGATTCATTACAAAGAACCAGCTTAAAAAAAAAAGTAATGCAGTCATTCACAAATCACACTGGTCATGCTGTATGCTTGTTGTTTCAAACAGCATAGAAATGTGCTTTGTCTGTTTCCCATTGCATTATTTATAGTGCCTAGTCTTTCTCTCTCATCACATTCACCTCTGATGGCAAACTCGTAAGTGCTAAAGCATCGATTCCTGTACTTTTTGGAACAAAAATGGAACCAGTTCTGAATACAGTTCTAGATTCTCAACTATACCTGAGAACAAGGTGTTGAAATGTCTTGAAGTGAAGCCAGATCTCACCACATTGTTATTCCATAAGCACAGGCTTTGATACACTCTGGGCCATGCATTATCTGTGTGTAATCTCTAGAGGACTGGGATGCCGCAGGCTATATGTGTGCGCGCTGGAAAACCACATGAAAAATAATGCACAAATACTCAAACAATCTATTGCACACTAAAATGATCATATCACACTAATACATTCATACAAACACATATTGCATGTGCCAGGCATCAAATGATGTAATTTTCCTTTCATATTCCTAAATTTATTTGATGTGTCACCAGCATGCGATGGGAAAATTAGACGCGCAGTAGGAGCAGACAGCAGTTGCTGAGGAGAAGCAGCAGGAGAGGAGGTCCCACCCTGCCCTGAGTAACGCTCTGTTGTTCTCCTGCTCTCTCTGCACATCAGAAGCACCTGTTCAGATGACAGGCAGAGTGATGGTGCTGCCACACTTCCAGGTTATTTTAATCAAAACAGTCTTCCCTCTGCTTTCATACCTTCCCTTTACGCTCTGTCTTTGTTTTTTTGTTTTTTTTCTCTTCAAATGTTCATCTCTCTGTCTTCTCTAGTTCAGTTGTTCTGTTCATTTCTTCATGTGAAACCTCATCTGTACAGGATTTCAGGTTGGTTTAGATAAGTTGGCTAAAGCAGGTTAAGCACCATCACATAAAAGCTCATTTTCTTAATCAGTAATGTTCTGCTTTCCAGCTAAAATATCTAAACATAATTAAAACAAGATAAACTCATTTAACTTTTTCCAGTTATTTTTAATACTTGTTTAAAGAATAAACCTCGCTAAATTTGAGCAGATTTAAACAAAACAAAACATATTATGATTATTATTATTATTATACCAAGTAAATATATTTTTAAAGATGTTTTTTACTGGAAAACAAATAATACAGATGATCTCAAGGTGAATGCATACCTTCACTCTAGGGGTCTAACAACTAAAAATCAAGTCAGGAATCTTGGTGTGATTCTGGAGTCAGACCTTAGTTTCAGTAGTCATGTCAAAGCAGTAACTAAATCAGCATACTATCATCTCAAAAACATTGCAAGAATTAGATGTTTTGTTTCCAGTCAAGACTTGGAGAAACTTGTTCATGCCTTTATCACCAGCAGGGTGGACTATTGTAATGGTCTCCTCACCGGCCTTCCCAAGAAGACCATTAGACAGCTGCAGCTCATCCAGAACGCTGCTGCCAGAATTCTGACAAGAACCAGAAAATCTGAGCATATCACACCAGTCCTCAGGTCCTTACACTGGCTTCCAGTTATATTTAGGATTGATTTAAAAGTACTTTTACTCGTTTATAAATCACTCAATGGCCTAGGACCTAAATACATTGCAGATATGCTCACTGAATATAAACCTAACAGTAACAGACCACTCAGATCATTAGGACAGAGTCTGTTAGAAATACCAAGGGTTCACACAAAACAAGGGGAGTCTGCTTTTAGTTATTATGCCCCCCGCAGTTGGAATCAGCTTCCAGAAGAGATCGGATGTTCTAAAACATTAGTCACATTTAAATGCAGACTCAAAACTCATCTGTTTAGCTGTGCATTTATTGAATGAGCACTGTGCAATGTCCGAACTGATTGCACTATATTTTATGTATAATCGTTTTCTATTCTTAACCATTTTAAATTCATTTTAAACCTCTTAAATCAAATTTTTAAAATCATTTTCAGAGTTTTTTAATTAAATTCCTTGTTTTATTGTTGTGATTATTTTTTTATTTTATTTTATGTAAAGCACTTTGAATTACCATTGTGTATGAAATGTGCTATATAAATAAACTTGCCTTTCCTTGCCTTGCCTTAACATGCATCTGGGTGATTTGCAAGATATGTACAAGGATGAGGTTTTGCCTACATTTTGGAGACCAAATGTTCCCACCAGGAAGGTAAAATATGATTGTGTGGACCAGCCAACAGTCCCCTCAAGGAAAACAGCTTTATAAACATACTAAATCAAGGCTATTGAACTCCAGTCCTCACGGGCCACTGTCCTGCAGAGTTTATTTCCAACCCTGATCAAACATACCTGCTGTAATTTCAAAATAATCCATAAAACCTTGATTACTGTGGCTTTTCCAGGTGTGTTTGATTAGCATAGAAACTAAATTCTGCCGGACAGTGATGCTGAAAAGCCCTGTACTAAATAAAGTTTCACCCTTCCAAGCTGCTATGGTTCATTTTAGCTATTTTAGACAACGATTTACTATGACTTACTGTCAACCTTTCAGCCTGAAACTTCCTGACATGCTCCACAGATGTGATTTGCACATGGCAATGTAAAATGCTTTCACTGTTACCATGCCTCTCACACATGCTGATTCACAAGCAACAAATTACAACTCTTGAGCTGCGATTTGTCATGGAGGGTCAATTTGACCCAGCAAGTACACTGGCTCTTTAATACTGACAGAATGGTAGAAAAGGCTAAAACCGTTTTGTGAGGGTTGGGGATAGAAAATATAATTAGCTCAGAACAAACCAGACTAAGATAGACTAGAAATCTGTTAAATATTCCAAACATTAAAGAGCAACATCTAAAAATGTGGTTTTCCAATGGGAAATCTTAAATGCTTTTTTAGAAACATATCTGTACACATTTTATGAATAAACCCTTTGCTAAATTTTTATAGATAGTATACTGAGGTGAACATCACTTTGATTTTGTACAATGTGTGATGCAACACAATATGGATGGCTATATGGGGTGAATATGATTTCAGGACAGACTGAGTGAGAATGAGTGGAATAGACATGGGGTGAGCAGGAGTAAATGAGTGAGACAATAGGTGTAGACCTGGCCAAAAGAGAAAGACAAGATCTGGTCTCATGATGGACAGACGGGCCAACGGATCATGACAGAGACTTTGAGAAAAGCACAGATTCAAATAGACAGAGAGACAGAAAACGTGTGAGGGCAAGCAGAGAATAAAGGAAGAAGCACAACAAAAACAAGATCTGACAAAGCACTTCCTCTAAACCTCATCCCTCACTCTCTGTCGTCTCCTTACCAGCCTTTCTCTGGTGTGGACATCATTCTGATGCGATGCATCCTGACACAGGCCTTGATGTGTCAAACTTGTGAGCT
Organism: Sinocyclocheilus grahami; assembly: GCF_001515645.1. Lineage (NCBI taxonomy): Eukaryota > Metazoa > Chordata > Actinopteri > Cypriniformes > Cyprinidae > Sinocyclocheilus > Sinocyclocheilus grahami. Next base: position 2,525,093 of record NW_015505481.1, on the reverse strand, counting down.
TTTTCTCTGCCTTGTAAATGGACCACAGTCCACAGCAGCCGTGAACTTGTTTGAGCACTCTTTAAAAAACCTCTAGAAGCCTTAAAGGGATAGTTCTGTCATAATTTACTCAGCCTCAAGTTGTTTCTTTCTTTTTTTGAACACAAAAGAAGATATTTTGAAGAATGTGGGTAACCAAACAGTTGACAGTAGCCACTGACTATAAAAGTCTAGAATACTACAAAAGTCAATGGCAACTGTTTGGTTACCCACATTCTTCAAAATATCTTCTTTTGTGCTGAACAGAAGAAAGAAATTCACATAGGTTTGGAACAACATGAGGGTGAGTTTTGGGTGAACTATCCCTTTAACAAAGGATCACATTCTGTTTATGGATGTTTCCTGAGTTTCGGGAACTATAATGTCCCAGGGTTTTTTTTTTTTATTCATTTTTTATTTTGAATATCGGAAGGTTATATTGAAACTTGGAAACCTTTTACCTTTATATTTATTTTTGCTACTTTTCATATGTTTACCCTTCTGCTAGGCCAAAACTTATCATACCTTTCAGCTGTGAAAAGTTTGTATGATGCCAGAAAACATTTTCAGAAATCTAGCATTTACAACTTCAGCTGCAGTTTAAAGTCTGTCTCTATCGCTCCTGCCATTTCCTTACACCCAGTCACCATAGTGATAAATCACCAAAATGGCTGCCACCAAGTGATAAAGTCATTATGAGACAGCCTTTATTTACATACTCATGGCTTTTCCACACTGAGCCTAATGAAATGAGAACCCAAGAGGGACGGAAATCAAGAGAGGGTTGAGTGGGAGGAGGGCTATAGCACTCAGGAAACTAAAGGGATTTATATGTGTGTGTGTGTGTGTGTGTGTGTGTGTGTGTGTGTGTGTGTGTGTGTGTGTGTTAAGTGCCATGAATTAGATGTCCGATCTTGTTTTAACAGAGCAGTTCGTTCTGGAGATGGCTTTTTGCTCTTTTCATTAGATTAGGTCATACTGTAGTGCCTTTTCACACACCCATTGTTCTCAAATGAACATTTTCACAGTCACTGAGATGATTGGTTGATTGTTTTAATGGATGGTTTAGTGAAAATCCGGACTGGTATAAGGATGGCACAAGTGCTGAAATTTGCAGTATGCACTTTTTCTCGTTTGTTTAGGTATTTGTTACCCAAGACAGCTCAAGTACCACATTTTATGACCTATTTATTTATTTTTTTAAAGAGGAGCAGTTCATAAACAACAAAATGCATTCTACATTTAATTCAACACTCAGGAAAAGGTTAATAAGCAGATTTCTTAATTGGTACAAAGCCGTATATCACATTTTATAGGCCCCAGATGAATTTCCAGAGTCAAGCAGGTTGCAAGTAAACAGCACTGATGGGGTATGAAATGAAGCAGATCTCTAAGCCTCTTCACAGCCCTCTCTCAAGAGGTACAGAGACGAGTGGATGGAAGGAGAAGAAATATAGTGCCTCAAAGGAAATTATATGGCGGGATTAGGTGTTGAGCTGGAAGGGCGATGCAGAACTGTATTACTCCAGAACAATTCCACTTCCTGTCTGTGCATCCCTGCAGGTCCACCATGCGAGCTTGTCACCTTCCTAATTTCAGTCTCCTTTGTTTAATTTCTATCTCTCCTTCTCCCTTTCTCTCTGCCTTTATCTTTCTGTCTGCTTCTCTCCTCCTCATGTCAGCTCTCGCACTGCCTCTTGTGATTTTATGATGCTTTCAATTAATAGACTGGATCCACGCAACTAGTCCAGATTACAGCTGGATGGGGAGAGGGGGGACAGACACTGACACACTGCGGCAATGAGGTATTGATCAAGTGTTTGGCTCTCTTCTTGAAGAGGCGCAGGGGATGGCGATGAAATATAACTTCAAATGTGTGGTGCATTTGTTGTGAGTAGCTTATTTCAGAACCTTTGATTCTCTGCTACAAGGTTTTGCTGTTTGTGTATATGAGCGTGTCTGAAGTGAGGTGAAAGGGGGCAAAAGAGGCGAAAAGGATAAAAATCAAAGATGAAAAAGTAGCTGAAGAAAGTTTTACAAAGTTACACAGCAAACAAATGTAACAGATTCTCAGTAAATAAATAATTAGCGTCATCATCATTAATGAAATCTAAATTAATGCAATTTTATTAACTGAAATAAAAAATAGGAAAAATAAAATATGTTAAAATAAAAAACAAATGATTGGGTCACACCTTACAATTTAGGTCTGTAGCGTCTGCGTAGGATCATGCATGTGCGTTGGACTGTTTATGGCCTCATTTGTTGACATTATTTAATGCATTAACTGACATGAACTAACAATGAGCAATATATTTTTACAGCAGCTATTAACTTTTGTTAACGCATTGGTAAATGCTGAGATTACCTAAGGTTATTAATTGCTTTATTATATATGGCTCCGCGTTATCGTCCGGGCAGAACTATTGTTCCAGCCACCAAAGACAGACGTTTTATATTGCATTAAATTTGGCAGCACAAAATAAAATAAAATAAAACAAAAACAATAATAGAGTGAAAATCTAAACTAAATTAAAAAGACAGATTGACAATAAAATATAATAAAAATGTAATTAATAAATATTTTAAATATAATAAAAAATTAAATAAAAAAATAAAAATGACAATTACCCTGCCAATAATAAAGTGCCCCAATACAACAACAACAACAACAACAATAATAATAATTCTCTGTCTTTCCTGTCTCACTCTTTTATTTCCTCTATCAGAGTGTTTAATGCAATCAGCACAAATGGCTCAGCAAGAAACGACAGTGAATGTAGAGTAATTTAATGACGTGACTAATTAATTGAATGCGCGTTCTGACTTCGAACACTCATGACACACTCATGTCATTATCAAACAATAGGAATATTCTCATGAATATGCACAACTGATTGTCAGTCTTTACAATACTGACTCACAGTGATATGAACAATCATCTGAAAGGTCTCTTGAGAGGGACCTTGTTAGTGTCTCACACTGTGTCCTAACCACACACGGCATACTGGCAAAGTTTTCAGCACTGAGATTTGTTTGTCATGGGATTTTGGACCAATGAGCAAACCAGAAAAGCACAACCAAAGTGTCAAGGTTTAAGCACGGTCGAAAGCTGATTGAATCAAGCAGAAAACATATTAATTGTAAATCGGATGATTTGTGTAGACAGTATTATGTATAATATTTAATGTATAATTAATTAAATGCTTAACAGTGCTTAACCAATTTATTAGACCATAACACCCAATGTAAGGTTTGTGCCACAGCTACCCTGAACTAACTTTGGTAAATGATTACCAAAATCTTTTTTTTTATGTTTAGTCACAGTAGTGTTTCTAATGCTAAAATATGATTGTTGTTATTGAATTTTTTAATTGACTGTTTTACAAGAAAGGCAGAAAAATAGTAAAGCACTTTAGTATTTTTTTGTTATTCAGATGCCCAATTACAGTCAATAAATACACTCTAATAAATTTAAGCACTGTAAGAGATTAACAAATTTACTAGACCATCTGTCTTAATAAAGAGAAAACACAAATATTTGAGGATCTGTCAACATTTTTTTATTGTTATTTATTAGACAAATAACCAATCAAAACAACTAAATAGTCTTTATTCACACATAATAACCCCAAAATGTAATATTTTGTATGGCCTCCTTTAGCTTGCATTCTTGCTGGGAAAAAAAAAGTCCTTTACGATTTTTCTGCCTTTCTTGTAACAGTAAATTAGAAAATTTGTGGATAACAAGAATAATTATATTTTAGCATTAGAAACCCTACTGTGACTAAAGAGCTTACACATACTGGTGGATTAACCTTTACAGAAACATAATGACTTGTGAATCATATAGGCCTAGTTGCTAACTCGTTATGGCATAAGCCAGTAAATGTCATCATGATGTCATTTCCTGCAGCTCCAAAGTGATTATTCACATGACATTTAAAGTTTAAAGATTTAAGACTTAAATTGCACACTTCCTTGAGATGAATTAGAATGCTAACAGACAACTTTCTACAGGTGTTGTAGACCTCTTTAGGCAGATAAACAGATAACATATAAAATGCATTGTCACATGCTGTGAAAGATTTAAACAACAACAAAAAAAGACTGTAATCTTAAAATATAACACTGTGATTCCCAAGGTCAAGACCTGTAAGAGTGAATCTGTAGACTGTATGACCTCGCTACAGAGATTCAAGTTATCATTTTATCATGAATACTTCTGCTGTTTTTCTCTCTCTCATACACCGTTCAAGTTCTCCAGCGGTAAATTATCTCTGGCATGTTATTTAATGAAGCCATGTTTCTTTCAGTGTTAAAGGTTGACTGCAGTGCGGTTAGCCATGACTGATTTATGATTATAAGCCGACCAGCAGAAATAACTGCTACAACACACATGTGGTGCAAACATAAGACACACCCATGAGCAAACACCATGAAGAATTACACAACCTTTGCCGTTCCCAATTAAGCAGATTTACAGCCTCCACAATCACCCCATTACACAAAATGTTTTATGAATAGATATAGTTTATAGTCCAGCCACAATGATCCATCATTAGTGCTGTGGCCACCTGCGGAGGGGGATGATATTGTGCTGTATCCCTAATCAGAAACTCCAGGCGTCCAAACATACAACAGTGGATTACTATTCAAAACATCTCATGTCTGTCCTCAGCGGTGGCCCGCTTGCAAATGCATCTGCAGCAGATGGTCCTAAAAGATCTACTGCAGACCTGAGAAATATAATTAACTTACACACTCAGCACAGGTGTTTCAAACGGTCAAGTAACACTTGAAACTTTCATTTAACCTATCACTCAAAGGGTCTTCAAAAAGTCTGACCAAACTGACCCTCTTGGAGCATAATCAGTGTTTAATCCATATGGAAACACACACACACACACACACACACACACACACACACACACACACACACACACACACAAACACACACACATACACATAAAAGGCTGCCATCTTTATGCTTTGTCATAAACAGGGATGTAAGAGGTAAAATAAAGAGCATATTATTTAGCCTGTTGGAAAGTGCCACAAAAAGAAAAAGAAAAAAGTGACAATAAAGAGGTGAGAGCAGAGAGAGAGCATAAAACAATGTAAGGTGAAAGGACACAAAAGAAAATTGGATGCTACAATGTGAGAGGAAAAACAAAAGCTAAAAAGAAAGAGTGTGTCGCAGCTGGAGTACGAATGTGAAACTGAACAACACAGAATGTGACAGAGTTTGAGAAAATGTGCAGTTAGGACATGACCAGAAAGTTGGGATCTTCTTAGATACTGCCATTTCCATAGAGACCAGTTTATTATGGGATGTTTGATGCCAAAGGTGCAATCTTTGAAGATAAAAACAGCTGTCAGCTTGGCGGCAAGGTCTTTTTTTATTCTCTTGGTAACTGTTTATGAATAAACATTGCAATGAAATGTTCTAATTATTCTTTCAACAAGTTATTCCACGAATGAACAAAACATAAATGTATAATGACGCTATATAATGAAAAGTACATTCTTCAGACTTCATATCTCATGCCTTTGCAGCGCAAACAGAATTCATCTGCGGTTACCCTGAATTAAATGAGTTCATGTGTGCAGCAGTGTTTTTGTTCTAACCCCGTTAGAACAAAACACTTCAGTAACCTGAATAACCTCTCCTGGACTGAACCTAAAACTCAAGAGTTTCAATGACTGACAAATGTGTTTATCAATATAGTCCATGGCAGGGCCTTGGAGAACGACTGACTTTTCAAAGATAAAAAAGGAAACCCTCCAGAGGCCGGGGCATGTCTATTTGCTGTCAAAAAAGCCTCCCTGAGACATGCAGGCTCAGGGCCCTTGAGTTACAGCCAAAGCTTGGAAAAGAGTGAGAGAGATATTGAAATGTCTTTGTGCCAAAACAGATTTCAATATACAAGCGAGTTGAAGGGAGTTGGGGGGTGAGAAGAGAATGGAAGAGACGCAGAGAAGAGATAGACATCTCTAAATCAAAAATGCTATCTGTGTGAATCTCTGTGGTGTTTTTCCTGGCTTAGGGGGAAAAAAGGTGAAAACTGGAGCACAGCCTTATACCAAGCTATAAAAAAAATCAGGCAAATTCAGCACAGTTCCACACAATCCACTCTATATCACCATTAATAATTCACATCTGTAGCAAGAACAAAAATACAAATGATCAGATGAGCTTTCTAAGCGGTGGTTGTTACACTTGTGAGGAGACGCTCATGGGAGGGTTACAACTGCATAGATGAAGTTGTGTGTGTGTTAAGTCTAGGCTGTCAGAGAGGGAACAGAAGAAACTGCGAATATCCCTCACACTGGGCTTCATGGGGCCATGACCTCCCCTCTTTCTCTCTTTATGTATCTAAAATACTCTTTCTCAAACTTTTGGAACTTCTATGCGCTTTACCGCTCTAGTGGCTTGACTTCTCAATCAAAATCAAACTGAGAAAATGAGGCTCAACAGCAGGTTATTTGTTTTAACATACAAAACCAGAAATAGCCTTGCATAAACCTAGAAATATTAGATGGTTTGAGTGGTCAGATGTTTTCTTTTTAACACCTCAATACTTCTGAAAGCACTGGAATTGTATTAATATTACAACTGCATTTAAAGTAGGCCTCCAGTGACTTCCTCTATGAACCTAACAAAGCAGTTGCCTGCTGATTTAACTGTCAAACTGTATATGCACTTTGTTGTAATGCGCTTTGATAAGAAAACATCTGCAGAGAACACAAATAAAAATATGCCCTCGTTTGCTCTCTGCTCCTGTTTACTGATCATCAGGCAACTCTTGCCTCATGTTACCTTCTCTTCTCTTCTAGTTTCATCTCAAGTCTGTCTTTTATCTCATCCAAGTTTCCATTTTCTATTCTTTTCACAGACTGTGATGACTTGTTTTAATGGTCATCAGCAACATAAATATTTTTACATTTACATGTGTACATTTATATATTTATATTTATAGTGCATTTATAACACTATACTTTGTATTATACTACCTTTGCATCAAAAAAAAAGTTAACACTGCTTTGAGGGTGTTTGTTCTCATTGTTCTCCCTTTTGACCGCCATTATCAATATCTTTGATATCAATAATTTTTTTTCCTGTTTTAGAAAGTCGTGAAAACACTATTGAGTTTTTTCTTTGCTCTCTGAACAAATAGAAACTCAAAATATTTTGGGTTTCTGTTTGTTCAGCGGTTAGCCTTGCTAAAATTTTAAAACAAAACAAAACAAAAATAAAATAAAGATAAGGTTATAAGGCCAAACATTTAGATTTTATTTTCAATAGCACAGCAAGGCTACTAACTAAAATAATAACAATTTCAAACATTGTTAAAGACAAGTAATCAGTTAGGGGGGGGAAACAAGAACAAATAAACAAATGCAAAGCAATAGAATAAATAAATACAACTGAATAAAAATACAATCAAATAAAATGTAAACATTCAAGCATTTTTAAACCATTCAGGAGCAAGAAGTCTCAATATAGTATTTGTACAAACTGTGTGCAAATTAAGTTCTCTTTCATGTATTCTTGTGCTTGATGGTTTTAAATCACTTAAATGTTTTGGTAACACATTAATATAGGGACCAATTCTCACTATTAACTAGTTCCTTATAAGCAAGTATATTGTATATAATAATACAATATTATATACAAATAACATATTGGCTGTTTATTAGTATGTATAAAGCACATATTCTGCATGACCATATTCTACATCCCTAATCCTACCAATACCTAAACTTAACAACTACCTTACTAACTGAGTTTATTGAGGCAAAAGTCATGGTTTGTTAATAGCGAGAATTAGACCATAAAAATAAAGTGTTTTTACCTATGTTTCAACTGGCAAGACTTAAAAACTTTTGTGACAATGCACTGTCTGTCAGTCTGTCAACTGACCCAATTATTGTTCAACCTGGTCCTGCACCATTTTCGAGCCCTGTTCTCTACTCTAGTCTCTACTACTCATCTGTTTTTTAATACCTCTACTTGTCTTATCTTCTCTTGTCTTTCTTATCCTCTCCTCATCTAACTGAATCCACTGTACACTTTTTAGAAGGTGTATTACACAACTCACATCAAACCTTCCGGCTATGACTCAGGCCACACAGGATGTCATTACAGCCAAATCACTCACCCACGAACATCAGTCACACTCCATAATTCACCTCCATATCTGAAAGCAAGATGCATGCAGGACTTAGTTAGGTCACCCCCGCACACATGAACCACTCTCCTTCTCTATATCCAATTGATCGTTTCAACATTCGAGCCCTTGATCCATCAACCTTGTTGACCTGAACGCCTGAGGGTGAAACAAGCTACCACCTCTGCACAAAAGAGGGAATTCGGTTAGAGACTTATCTTCTCTCAGTCATGTTATTGAGCACTTATCGATCACTTCTACGTGCAGTTTCAGGACTGATGTAATTAAATGCACTCTAATGAAATTCTCTGGGCCATCGGTGGACAGAAAGAGAAGGAGCAGGTACGAGACACATTAGTCACGGAATAAAAAGTTTATCTCATCTCATCTCGGGTTGGACGCATGAGACATTATCAGAGTCCGTGAGAGTACGCAGGTCAAACATGACACTGGTTGACACATGCACAGGCAGGTGACAAGATAATTCAGTGTAAAAGGCAAGAGAAGTGATCCACCTACAATTTATTTACACCTCTACTGAAGACTCAAACGAAGGAAGAAAAAAAAAGAAGCCAGGCGTGTCAAATCTTTAAGACACAGACAATGACATGAATAGATATGAATCAGACGACTCAACCACAGACCAGTGATTTTATGCCACTTTCACATGATTATGTCACCAATGTGCATTTGACACCACCTGAGTTTATGAAACTTCAACCTTGCAAAACCTCAAAGACAAGAAACTGAGGGACAAGACATCATAACCATTTACATCATAAATCCATGGCAACAAGTTTAGAATGCGCTAAACAGCAATTATCCTCAGCCTTAGCATTAAAATAATGTTACACTTACATACAATTTGGCACTCTAAGTGATAACTGATAACAGAAAGGAAGGAAAACTATTTATTATATGGTGGGGTGGCTAATATTTTTTAATGTCAACAATAATGTACAGTAAAAGTGCACATATTTTTTGAGTATCATACAGATTTAAATTGCAAAGTATATGGTAATGCATACTCTTTACTACCAAACCCTATTTATTTTACAGTATTTTAACAATATAGTTACATTTACAAAAACAATGCAATGTTTTTAATTTGAACCATATACGGTAAGGTAATTGACAATTAAACAATTAGAAAGTTTTTACAATTTTTACAGTTTATGAATTCCGTGTATTTGTAAAATTATATAGAAGCCATTAAGTTAAACGATTACAGTGATTATAGTAATAGACTTTATATGCTTGAGTAAAAGAAAAAAATGTGTGGGGAGGAAACAGCGAAAACAGAAAGTCATTATTTTTGTTATTCTAGGCAGAGGCTCCACTGAAAGGGATTTGGTTAATAGGGTGAGGACACCTGAGACTGCACTGCAGTCATAAATTGAGCTCTGTGTTTGTGTGTGTACACTTCAAATATGTTTGTGCAGGAAAAGTTTGAGAGCATGCCTTTTAAATAAGTCAAAGGATCTAACTTCAGTCTCATGTCACTCTCATCCAATAACAAAATCCCTCATCAAAGTCACTAATGTTTGCTGACAGACAGATCAGTGCACGCAACTCAAATATAAGCTAATAAAAGCAGCCTGCTTATTACTTATTGATTTTTCCTTACTGTACTTCTATTCGGTGGCTTAAAGTGAAATCTCTTTTTTTTACCCTTCATTCTCTGTCTGTACATAGGAGGACTTTGGCTTTGCTCTCTTCTCACTGGCTCTCAAAAGAAAAACTCTGAAGCCACAAGATCACAGAAGGTGCCACCGTCAAATCATCAGTATTTTTCTGTAATGCTTGTCTCTATGTGTCTGCTGTCTGTATTTTTTCTCAGCTATTTAGGAGAGAAAAGAAAATCTGTGGAAGTCTGTTGGTGTGATCTCGTAATGTGTCTCAGGCTTACTGTGATGTGTGAAAGTGTGATGTGTTTTCAAAGCAATAGTTCATCCAGAAATGAAAACCTGCTCACCAGTGGATCCTCTGCAGTGAATGGGTGCCGTCAGAATGAGAGGGCAAACAGTTGATAAAAACATCACAATAATCCACTAGTAATCCACGCCACGTGTGAAGTGAAAAGCTGCGTGTTTGTAAACAAATCCATCAAGATGTTTTTTACTTTAACCCATTGCTTCTGTCTAAAATATATGATAATATTGCTTTCTCCAGTGAAAAATTCGGGAGAGAAGCAATGTTTACAAACAAAAACATTCCAAAACATTTGTAAAAACCTACTGTATATTGATAGATTTTGATGTGAAAGGAGAACAGGGAATATATTTTTCACTGGAGGAAGCATTGTTATGGATTATGGACTTATTAGCATTATGGATATTTTTGACGGCACCTATTCAATGCAGAGGATTAATTGGTAAGCAAGTGATGTAATACTATTTCTAAGAATCTATTACAATGAAGAAACAAACTCATCTTCATCTTGGATGGCCTGAGGGTGAGTACATTTTCAGCAATTTTTTTTTTTACTTTTGGGTGAACTATTCCTTTAAGTGCTCTGGCAACTCAATATCTTGTAGCGGATTTAGCTCATGGGGAAATATGAATAATTAACCATAACTAGTTATAATTAACTATTCATATTTTAGATCCACTGTAGATATTTAGCTGACCACTCAGGGTCAACCGTCTTGTCAATTCTAAGAACGTTAATTTCCTGGTTAAAGGAAATAACTTTCTTACTGTACAACTCTATAAGTGCTGATCGTTCTTATATCAGAACAACCTAGAATGCCTCAAAACGTACATGGTGTTGTTGAGGAGACTAACATATTTATTGAAATGCATGTCACATCCTTCCGAGGGAAGTGAGGTTATGGGTTTAAATGAACCAGGATTGTGATTGGAATAAGTAAATACCATTCACAGGACACGCCTCATTAACTCTGAAGGATAGCGGATATATTCAGAACACCTCAGCTAAAACACACACGCCCACACACAGACAAATGCTGCCCTTTATTGTGTATTTCAATTGACACCAGAGGAAAGACATTGATTTTTCACTTCTCACTCAAATGATTGTAATGTTAATCAATGCTAATCCCACAGGACCAATGTGTCAACATCAGTGGATGTGACTGTTTGCAAATTTATCACACGACGTGTTTAAATGGAGGATTATACAGCACGGCAAGTACCAGCACTCTTCACTAAAACAATTTGCTTTAGCATAAAAGATGATGTTGAAACAAATAAGCAACTGCTGTCAAAAAAAGGAAAGAAAGAAAGAAAGAAAGAAAGAAAGAAAGAAAGAAAGAAAGAAAGAAAGAAAGTGTTTTCATAAGCTTCCTTGGCTATTTTCCAATCTGCTCAAATGAGAAATTGGCGAAATGGTGAAATCATAAGAAAACATACAATCCAAACCCTACATCTAAGCATAAATTTCAACCTCAACCCCCTAAACCTAACCAATACTGATAAGAAAAAAGTCATACAAGATCATATGATTTCACCGTCTCGCACAAATTATTACAAGCTGTCATGAGAGTGTGCTGCTATTTTCGGTGTCACACAGAGACCACACTTATCCCTGTGCAGTACAATACCACTATCGGAGGGAAAAAACAACTCAATGGAGAAGCACAGACATGAAAATGTTCTGAACCCCCTTGTGAGATCCCAGTCCTACTAATGGCCTTAGCAAAATGCCACTGTTTCAAACAGTGAAAAGTGCCTTCCTCAGAAAGCTGAAAATGGACCACTATTAGCCATATAGTTAAACACTGGAGGACATTTTTCCTTCCCCGAAGAGCACATCTATCAGCACTAATAGCTTGTGAAGTGTACAGACTGAGCTTCAATATGTGATGTTACTGTATTAAAAAAGGATGATAATGGCAGATATAATGGCAGATAGAGAGCTGTTGTAAGGTGGCAATAAAAAGCAAAAGTTTTGTAAAGGCAGGCAAGCATTCAGAAGCATATAATCAGATCTTCAGCACCATGGACAGCACATATATACATGAGTACACAGCTGTAGATATTAAGAACCATGGAGAGTAGCCTTTTAACATCTGCTCCCTCTTTGTAACGAGTGATTAATGACTTCAATTTAAGTCTGTACCACATACAAAGTTACTGTTTGGCTTCAAAAGGCTGTATGTGACTATATCATTCCTAGTTGCAAGATGCAATGAACTTACCTATAATTTCTAGAGCTGCCCCCTAATAGTCAACTAACCATTAGTCGATGAGCTTAGGCTTAGTCAATCAAAATTGTATTAATCGCTTAGTCGCAGGAAAAAAAATTCACAGAAGGTGGCAAAGTCACGTAGTCCGTGACGGACAGATTTATTAACAGCTGGTCTGTGTGGTAATTACAGTACATCAGTCAGGACATGCAAATCGTTCATCGACCTCAAATGTGGCTTATCATCTGAAACATGTAAGTAGTAGCATCCTTACATTGCCGCTCGCTTTAACGTCATCTGTAATAGAAAAGGAAGTTTCATCAGGGAAACTTCTAATGACAACTTGACAAAAAAAAATGTCTGAAAGTTTTAAGAACTTTCTGAATTTTAGCCAATCCTGGTTTACACTGTTATAGAAAAGCCAGCATAAGACAACAGCAAAAGAACAGGGAACTGCAAACTTTTCAGAAACTCAAAGTTACATAAAATCTCATTGGATTTGGGAATATTAGATTTTGATGGGCATAAAGAAAGGGGAGTGGACAGGACATAGGTCTAGAAACCAAAAGTTTCTGAATACATATTTACAGGCTTCATGTAGACATTAACAGCCAAAGCAGTATCAGCAGTTTTCTCTCCATCGACATACTGCACCACTCAGTGCCAGAAAAAGAGAGAGATAAATGAGTAATATGATGGAGGATCAGAGAAGGGAACATAAATGCGGAGGAGGAAAAGATGTGGGAGCTTAAGCACAGATCAAGAGCAGATGCAAAGGTCAAGGTCAGAGTCATGTGGCTGGGAAACGGATGTGAAGTGTTCTTTGTGTGTGTGTTTGTCTTAAGTGAAATCAATAAAACGGTGATTCACTGTAAAGAGCCTTATGTGTACACACACACACACACACACACACACACACACACTCATACTGATGGGCAGCTGTAAGACAGCCAAGTGCACAACCATCATACATCTTAAAAGTGCCCAGCTGTACTAAACTCACCCAAAACACAACCTCAGAAACCTCAACAGAGCACACATTTAGAAAGCCAAATAACATACCATTCATATTTGTTATCATCTTCTGCATTTGTATTATTTATATTTGATTTGTTTTGTGTTTTACACTCCATTAAGCAATTCTGTGATAACAACTGTTGTTAAAATTTCTATACTGAATAAATGGAGCGAAACTGGATTAAATGTTAAAAAAAAACAACAAAGTGATACATTTCAAAACAGTGAAATGTATGCCGTGAAGATAATACAGCTTTTAAAAGAAACGACTGATGGAGTACAATATGTGCTCCACTGTTTGAGCTCTGTTAGTGTATTACAGCCCACTTTGTTTGTATGTGAGCTTAATCAATCCCACTACACAAACACTTGGCTACTTTATCTGCTTATCCATGCAAGTAACACCTATACATATTTGACTCAAAAGGCAACAGCTGAGTTCTTACTCTGCCCAATAATGGTTTTTACGGGAATAAAGTTAGAGCTTGTCAAAACTCTATAAAACTCTCATAGTTCCCTCAAAAATAAAAACCCAGTCATCACTTACAGGCCCTCATGTTGTTCCAAACCCGAATACATTTCTTTCTTCTGTGGAACACAAAAGGTAATATGATAACACTTTATTTTAAAGACCAATTCTCACTATTAACTAGTTGCTTATTAGCATGCATATTGGCTGTGTATTAGTATTTATAAAGCACATATTAATGCCTTATTCTGCATGGCCATATTCAACATCGCTTAATCCTACCAACTACCTTACTATGTCTTAATAAGCAGCAAATTAGGAGTTTGTCCAGGGAAAAATCTTAGTTAATAGTGAATATGTGCATATGTCCTTTTAAGAACATAAAACAAATGTCTTTAAAATCAACAGTCTTGTCATGATTTCTAACTGAACCAACCACTGAGAACATTGAACTCAAAACCTTTAATCTGAGAGCATATCTGAAGACAAAATGTAAATAAAAAATGTGTATAAGGGGATCATGAAGTAACAACTAATTTTGATTTTAAGTAAAAAAAAAAAAAATTGTTTGACACCACAAAATCAACCTAAATGCATCAGATCTTTCTCTCAAACACACACACACACACACACACACACACACAAAACACCCTAAAAGGTAAAAGGCAATTACAGGTTTCCACAATATATATTCCACCTACATATGTGTGCTGTGACTTCAAAACGGAAGTTACTCTCACAGTCCACAGGCTCTGAATGCAGGTCAGCTGTCATACACAGATATAAATAACATATGGCTTTATCATTTTGGGCCTGCTATTATCTGGCTCTGACAGCACTCTGTGTGTAATGCCAAGAATACGATAACCTGTAGCTCTAGATGACTGCTCTAACCAGATCCTTTCTCTCGCTTTACTTGACAAGCTGAAAATATTCTCTAAGACATCATTTCAAATTGTACGTATGGGATTGCTAAACGGCTTCGGTTTCTGAAATAAAATCTCTCTCCATCTGTATCATCACAACCACAATATTCTGTGCTTCCATCTGTGAAGCTCCATGAGCTCCTCTCCTCGGGAAAAGCCAATAAACACATGAATAAAAGAGAAGCTTTTTGCTAGTTGTGGTAAATGGCCTTGAGTGATTTCAGCATTCAGTGCCTCCAGTCTACCAGCTTGTGGTCTTAGAACATCAGCATTCATGAAGAGAAATGTTTCAGCATTTCTTGTCATGCTAGCTGATTTCATCCCTGACAGGTTTTCCAAAGAGAGAAAGAGAAATGTTGTGTCTTGATGCCTGACATTACATATAATGCAGCTTTTTATAACCTTTTGCTTCCTGCACTGCCCCTAAAGCTGCAATCTTCCTCTAGAGCATCCACAGCTGCTTAGAGATAGAACGACTTGGACTTTGTGCAGCTTTGATCAACTGAGATTGAAGTCAAAAATAGGGCTGAGCAGATGGATGAATGGCTCCATTTGGAAGAGTAAGTCCATTGAGGTTGGCTCCCTGGCCAGAATCTGATGGCTTTAACAGGCTTTGCTGGGGCACTGAGAGCGGCCCGGCTGTGGAGGGACTCTCGTCTCATGGCAGCAGGGTGAATTATGTCCACCTCATTTCCAGTTATGCAGGAAGTGGAATAGCAAAGGAGCTCTAAGGGTGGCTAAGATGCTTATGCTACAACAGGGTAGTTCAGCATGTATTATAAAGGGGATGCATCACTTGTGTTTCAAATGGTAAACATGAATTTAATACCAATAAGAGGCATTTCTTTCTAAAGCAAAATTAACACATCTGTAAAGAAAAAAAAATCAGTCTGTTACATTTTTATTACATTAAAGGGATAGTTCACCCAAAAATGAAAATTCTGTCATTAATTACTCACCCTCATGTCGTTCCAAACCCGTAAGACCTCCGTTCATCTTCGGAAAATATGTTTTTGATGCATTCTGAGAGCTCTCTGACCCTCCCATAGACAGCAATGTAATTATCAACGTCCAGAAACGTAGCAAGGAGATCGGTAAAATAATCCATGTGACATCAGGGGTTCAACTGTAATTTTACAAAGCTACGAGAATACTTTTTGTATGCAAAGAAAACAAAAATAATGACTTTATTCAACAATTTGTCTCCTAAACCCTGATTTTTTTTCTTTTCTTTTATTTATTAATTTTAGGATTTAATGAATAGAAAGTTTGATAGAACAACATTTATTTGATGTGAAATGTCTTTACTGTCACTTTTAGTTTATACAATTCATATTTGCTATATAGGAAGTTAAAAATAGATTTTCTATTAGTTTGATGTATTTCCATATGCAATGCTGTCCAAATACAGCACATTTTGTCAATGCAGCAGACACTGATACATACAGATAATCGCTGCACACCCCTAGTAAGCATGGGTTCTAAATTTACACATCAATATAAGCTGCTGGCTCATATCAATGGCTGAAATGACTCTTAACCTCCAACTCTACTATTCAATCTGACTTTCTAATGAAACAAATGAAGACTTCTGCTCTGTTGTTAAGGTGAGCAAACATGCTGCCAACACTAATGTTATTCATGGGCCCAAACAATCTATTACCTTTTCCATCTCAAACGCTAAACATTCTCATCTGGGTTGATCCTCATGAATATCAACAAGTTGATTATCGCTACCATATGCACCGAGTGTTAGTGAAGCAAGACCGGAAATTCCCACTTAATATGGTGAAAGCACACTGCTCAGACACAAAGTGAATGAGAATAAAATGTACACAGCAAAACCCCTCCTTCCCCACACTAACACGCTCCCATAAGATCTGACAATGCCTGCAACGGCATATTGTGTGTTCAGAGATTGTGATGTTATAAACTGTTAAATAGCATAAGCCCTACTCTAAGTGTTGGTTTACAGAGCGTAAATTAGATCAGAGCCATGCGTTAATAAGATTGTCGTAGATCCGGCAGACCCTAGACCTGCTCACAACACTGTGACAGCCGTTCTGTTTGCTCCGCTTCGGATCGATAGTTTACGACCCTGACATATGGAATACCACCGAAGGTCAGTAAAAAAAAAAAAAAATGAGAACAGGAGTCTGGCAGTTTATTATGCAGAGGTTTTAAAATACCATTGGCAATTTCCACAACACAGTGCGATCGGGCTCTGCTAGTGGTATTTGATAATGGTAATAACCCTCTGCCATGAGATTTTACTCGGCATGCCATAGAAAATAGGACCTTTGAGTAAAATGTACAATAAACCTGCAGTTGGCACAGTAAGGAAGGATCTCCACAGAGAACAAACAATTAAATATCCGCAAAGAACAGATTTCATATTATCACAGGTCAGGTTTGTTTTGGATTTAAGGCAACGGTTTGTTTTATTTTGTTGAGGCGGTCCCTCTAAAACCAGCAGGATCTCGTTCTGCAACTGGAGTGATATTAATTATTGACAAAGGCCACTACTGCACTCAAGTGTAATCATAGATAAATGACTCACGATGAAAAAGGAAAAATAAATCAATACCAAGTCCACATTAATAACTCAAACAAGAAAGACCATGGTGACATACACACACACGCCAACAGACCAAGAGACAAACACGAGTACATGAGGAATCTGTGAGCATAATGTAAAATATTTCATATTTAAATATGCCCTTGAGAAGACTTAATGGCAATAAATTGATTGCCAATTTTGCTTGGCTTTTAAGCCTATTTGAAGATACAGAGACTCAAAGGATCCACAGGCCATGCTAATTTACAGTATATGTAAGGGCAATTTAAGATTAGAAATCTGGGTCGGTTAAATTAAAGATGTTTAAATTCACACTATATAACAGTAATGGTAGGGCTTTTCAGTGCCTGGGAACTTTACAAGTGTCTATTTTTGTATTAACCCTTTAACCCAAACATGAAAATTCATTTACTCACCCACATGCCTTCCCAGATGTATATGACTTTTTTTCTTCAGAAATTTTTGGCATTGGTTTTTCCATTAGGTACGCATGTGTACCGAACAAATACAGCATTGTGTTGACCACTGCACGAGTGGAACTTAATCGGAAAACTATAGTTTTGTATATTGTTACTTTTGATAAGAAATAAAGTCTAATTTTTCAAATTATGTCAATTTTTTTCAGGAAATTCAAACAATAAAAGCCGTTTTGCTGCTCTTTGAAGTGGCGTGACCGATCGGACACATGCAGAGCGCAAGTGAGCGTGATCATCCCTTCCTCTTTACCAGTTTTACCGCAAAATAACATGAATGAACATCTCGTGCTTCATGTAAGTGCTCAATCAGCTTTTAAACAACACGTCATGTAGCATTTCATTTACCTCAGGCAAGTCATCAGTGTCCACAGCTCGTTAGTTCGCTAGAGAAATGAAGTCTAGAGAAGAGCATTTGGCAAAATATTCTATTATATAACTTACTCATTATATTTTATTTGACCTGTTAGTGATGTCTTAAATATTTAATGAATGTTTAAATCTGTTATGAAAAAAGTTATGACAGCCACTGAGTAAATTAAGCTTTTTCCCTCTGCTGTAACGAAATCATACCAAACCCTGACATCAAAACTGAGGTATGTACCAAACCGTCATGTTTGTGTACCATTACACCTCTTGTACCGGTACACCTTGTGCACTTTTGATCAATGTAATGCATTCTTGATAAATAAAAGAACATCATCAGAAGACATACCTCATTTTTTTAATGGCCACCAATGGAAAAATATGCTTCTTGTCCCCATAATGGTTGCAGCAGAGACTAAATGGACCATAATAACCAGCAAACCTTGACGCCTTGATTTATACTATGATACGTTCAAAAACTGCTTAGTTAATTAATTCTGTTTGGTGCCTAGTCCTCAAGCATCAAACCCATGAACAAACACATGCACTCAGTGACCTGCACGTCCTAACACTGATCAGACCTTAGCAGTCCATTTCTGCAACCTGCAACCTCACAAAGCTCCTTAGTTTTCTTTTCATGTGTGTCTGACAGTCATTGTGGCACAGTTTCTCCGTCATCGGCCCCCTCTCTCTTTTGCTTCTCCCTTTTGGTGTTCAAAGGCTTCCCAGCTCTATTGGACTTGTCACAGCTTTCGTTCGTCAAGATGGCAATGCACAGGCATTTCCATAAAGACCCAAAGCAACTCTGTCTCTTTCTCTCATTAATGCGCTGATGTTTTGTGCTATAGTGACGTTGTGAACACTGGTCTGTTCTGAATCTACATACGCATTCAATTCTTAAATTCTTCATAGATATGTGTGTATATTTGTTTGTGTCTTTTTTTGTGAGGAAAAGCAGTATGTGATGTGACTGAGTGTTAAATGAGCTCAGACACCGCATGGGCCACTGCTGAAAACATCCAGACCTTCTACATGCATATATTAGGAATCAATGATGCAGTTGCAACACAATTATCCACATTCACGAGGTATACTAATTAGGGCTTTTAACCTGTTAAATTTTAAGGAAATTAATGTATCATGTATCAAATACTGTATCAAATCAAATTCTGAGAAATTCTGAGAAATGTAGATTACAATTCAAAGACATTTCAATATTGTGGCATATATAACAGTAGATAAAAAGTGGTTAACGATATTAACATATTTTTGATATAGTTTATTTTATTAATTTAATTTAAAATGTAATGATTAATTTACATGATTTAATAATTAAGTGCAATTAATAAAAGCAAGAAAAATAACATTAATAAATTAAATACATAATATTAATAATAATATATTTTAAATAAGTAAGAAAAGTGTGAAAAAATAAAGTTTGCCTACTTGATAAATGCCAACTGAATTAGATTTTTTTTAAGAAAGAAAGAAAGAAAGAAAGAAAGAAAGAAAGAAAGAAGGAAAGTTTAAGGGTCAGAATTACTAACAGTTTGCGCAAGCACAAACCGTCTTTTGGCATTAAAATCGTACTGTCAGGATTGACTAAAGATGTGCAGTCAAGAATTAGCACTGAAAAGGCGTGGACCTTATTGAATATGGATTTGTAGGAGTTTCCCTTTCAGACGCAAAATGTATGGGAGGA
Source organism: Sinocyclocheilus grahami (assembly GCF_001515645.1). Taxonomy (NCBI): domain Eukaryota; kingdom Metazoa; phylum Chordata; class Actinopteri; order Cypriniformes; family Cyprinidae; genus Sinocyclocheilus; species Sinocyclocheilus grahami. Next base: position 2,505,219 of record NW_015505481.1, on the reverse strand, counting down.
GAGTATTAAAATAAATCATGCAACTTGATTTACTGATGTTTGCGCTCGTCAAATTACTGGTATTTGCACCTTTATTTAACGCCCAAAAAAGCATGTCTTAAACTATTTTGTGCTTGAAATGGCTGCATTTGTTGCCGCTAGTAGGCACCGCAACGAACAGAGGTAGAAAGGAGAGGATTTTTACCACATGTATTAATTTATTTGGAATGCCAGAAGAACACATTATCCGAATCCAAACATATCGTTACGTTAATTTGCTCATTATGGAAATGAGATGTTGCATGTTTTCTTTAATTTGAAAAAAAGTGGTACCTTTTTCTTTTTTTGTATTGATAAATATGTTGATTGATCTCAATGATTCATGGTAACTAAGTTTTCCACTTGCAATATACTGTTTTTTATTGTAAATTTCTTTATTGAAAAGTAAATGAGTGAGTATAAAGTGAGAATAGAATTGAACATTGGTAAGAAATATGGAAAAAAACATTGATTTCTCTTTGTTTTGTAATTGAGGTCTTGTGGTTTCTTATTCAGAGACCTGTAGTATTACAGTTTTTCTCAGATTTGCGTGTCGTCAGTAAATCACCCGCAGAAATGTCCACGCCCATCGACCCTGTTTAGTCAATCTGGCCCCTTGAGCTTTACAGACAGACAAACGGATTCATGAGCCAAAGTGAAAGACTTAATTTCCCAGAATGCAATTATCGGTTACATTTTTTTGATATTGCAAATAAGGTCTGTCAATTCCATTCTAATTCCATCTCGTGAACTGAAAGGTTCCAATTCTTCAATTCCTAATATTGTCCAAATAAACTGCATGTGGCACAGTGGACATACACAACACAATTAATGGACACTGAGCCATTTGTAAGTTTCTAAAATAATGGCAGCCATCTATGCTTACTGATATGGAACATGGCTTATTTTCATGGCAAGTCTATATGTGAAGCTATTTGTACTCAACTGTTATCGACCAGCATTCACACACAGCTGTCTCAATAAGAGCCAGTAGAGCCAAAGGTAACATGCACACACAGTAACATATTGCCTCACCTGGCAGCAAGAAAGTGAGTACAAATGGAGGCACAACCCATTAATGAGAGAAAATATTGTGCAAACCCTTTTGGCACACTGTGAGAATGATAGCAGTACTGCAGAAAACACAAAAACTTCACTAATGTTATTTTGTCGAAATGTCAAAAACATTCCAAGTTAAAATCTCGGCAGGGTCTGGGAGTATTGAGAGGTCAGGAGATAGCATACAGTAGCAGCGCTTCATTAATCTGCCAGCTAACTCATTGAACAGCCTATCTCAACCCACTGGACTCCAGACCATAGCTTGATCGAGCCATAGGATATCAAACGATACATCATCCAAAACTGCTGGAAGCAGAAGGATGTAAAGTTGTCTGAAAATATTGGATATGAGTTTGAATGCAACTTCACAGAAACTGTTCACCAGAGGAACATAAAAACTTTAGCCTTGGGACAAGACTTGCAGTTGTATAGCTGGGTAGAGTAATTCATACTATTACTGTACGTTGCTGAATACAAATAATAGCTGTAGTTGAAATATTTTAGTTGCAGTTGTTGTAACTTTAACTGTATTCCTACATACCCTTTATTTTAAAAAAGTGCCACCTTTTCCTTTTTTATATTGATTTATTATATATATAAAACGGTTCACGAGGCAAATTCCAAAAGGAAGTGATCATTCCTATTCCCTTGGAGTGGGGACTTTGGAGTGAGCAGGGCACGTGCGTGTCATTATGTAGTCGTTTGGAATGCACTTGGCAAAGCCAGCCACATAATTTCCTCATTATCTTCAGCTGGCATGTTCCCGTGACAACGCAGCACGTTGTCCATCAGCATATTCGTTGATGGACACTGGCATAAAAAAAAACATTTTATATTTTAAAAAGTTTTATATATATATTAGTTTTTATATATTATATAGCATATTTTAAAAACTTTTTAAAATATAAAATGTATGTTTATTTGCAACAGTTATGCTAACAACAATAAAAAAAAGTAATTTATGACCGTAAAACAGCGACATCTGCTGACGGACACCGTGCTGGAAATTACGTCGCTCCCTTTGCCAAGTGCATTCCAAACGACTACATAATGGCACGCACGTGCCCTGCTCACTCCAAAGTCCCCACTCCAAGGGGATAGGGATGATCACTTCCATTTGGAATTTTCCCTGTGAACCGTTCGGTACCGATACTCGTATCGGCACATCCCTAATAGAGAGAGAGAGAGAGATATGTTGCTTTAACTCAATAACCGACTAGTGTTCCAATTGTAATATATTGTTTCTTTTTATTGTAAAGCTTTGTAATAAAAACGAGTAAAAATAAAGTGAGAGTAAAAGTGAACATTTGTAAAAAAAAAAAAAAAAAAAAAATATATATATATATTGATGATGTCTTTGTTTTGTGATTTCTCATTCAGAGGTCTGTAGTATTACAGTTTTTCTCAGCTAATTTTACACATCCCCCAACATTAAGATCAAAACCATTTTTAAACAACTTTTTTTTAACACTATACATTTTTTGGTAACACTTTAGTATAGGGACCAGTAGGGATGGGTACCGAAACCCAGTATTCAATCAGTCCCGGTGCTAAATTATGAAAGACCGGAGTATCGATAAACTCTGACGTTAACGGTTCTGCTATCGGTACTGGAGAAATTAATAAAACGCACATACATTTATTATTGCTATATATACATTATCTTGCTAATTCTTTCTCACCAGAGTCGCCAGCTGTTTTTCAAACATTTGTCTGTGATGCATTTTTTCTATTCGCAATTCAGAAGCGAGATCGCGCCCACGCGGAGGAGCTTCAGCACGCGCAACATGAAAGCCGTGTTTAATTATGATAGAAGAGAGAACTAAACATTCAAACATCTGCTTACACTTTAGGCCCGTGGCTGTTTTATTAAGCTAATTTTATTATTTTATTTCGATTCTGGCTTCTAAGGATTATACAAAAGAAGACATGAGGTAAAGCTATTAAAAACTAGCTGCGTTTCGTCTTGCGCAACTTCTTTCCCTTCACAGCGGTGCGCATTCGTTCCTCCCTAAAACCCAAACTTAACGTCAGAATC
>NW_015505481.1:2460932-2501927 GCF_001515645.1 Sinocyclocheilus grahami | reverse complement strand
ATTTCAGCTCTTTATTTTTCATAGATATATATATATATATATATATATATATATAAAACAAAAAGTACCGATAAGAATACCGTAAAATAACCGAATCGATAAGCAGTATCGGTAAGAGTAGTAATACCGTTAAACCTTAACAATACCCATCCCTAGGGACCAGTTGTCACTATTAACTAGTTGCTAATTAGAATGCCTAATAATAACATATTGGCTGTTTATTAGTGCTTATAAAGCACATATTCTGCTTGACCATACTCTACATCCCTAATCCTACCCAATACCTAAACTTAACAACTACCTTACTAACTAATAAGCTGCAAAAAAGAGTTTATTGAGGCAAAAGTTGTAGTTAATGGTTTACTAATGGCGAGAATTAGAACTTAAAATAAAGTGACCCATTTTTTTTAACTTAATGGAATTTACATACAAAATTTTCAATCTAACAATGACATTTACAAAGAGATAGGGTCACCTTTGAAAACCCAGAGTGAAGAAACAAAGAGAAAGCAGGAGAAAGACTGAGATGTAGTGCAGGACTGAGAAGAGCTGGAGTGGGTACAGTGGGAATAGGAGGAAGAGGTGAAGAGGAACCGAGGGAGAAGAGAGTGCGAGAGTAGATGGAATTGAAAGAGTCCTGGAAAGAGTCAAGATGATATAAGAGGTAAGTAGAGAGGAAGAGGAGATTTGAGAGGGAGAGAACATAGAGTCTCAAATCCGATGAGAGTCATTCAAGTTGAGTCTGTTACAAATTATGATCTCTAGCTGGGCAGAAGCTATGTACTATGGTACAAAAAAAAAGGAGAAAAGCAAGCATACCATTAGTCTGGGTGTGTTAAAATAATGTAATTGTCTTATGATTTGGGACAATGAACAATTAACAGTCATTAATGTAAAATTGGTAATGGTAATGTGTAAACATGTACATTCTTTTCATGCTGTTGTTTTATGTCGCTCTTGCCATTAATTCTGATGCATTTTAATATTAATCAATTCATTCATGTCATTAATTATAGAGAAAGATGATGAATGAATTAGGAAATGCATGCCAGTAACCTTTTTAAATACAAGGCTGTTCCAGTGCTGTCGCCCATCTTTATATTGATTTATGCTAATTTCTTCTAATGCTTAAAAGAAAAAATGTGTGCTTCACGCTGACCAAATATGAGCACATTAGTATTCATATTGCAATATGCATGTGCATGTTAACGTGGATAAAGAGCTCCATATGACAAAAACCTTGAAGTTAAATGCATTAGCTATGCTTTCAATGAATCCTTTCATGGACAGCCAAATCTCAATAGTTTCTGAGTGATGTAAAAATGACAAATTTTCATGAACTTCATTGATGATTTAATCCTAATTTTATACATAGACAGTTTTGTTACACTTCAGTTTATCTGTAATAACATACACAGATTTTTGACTATAAATGGGAATATTTTTGCTTGATATGAATAGACCTCAGCTTGGCAATTGACTGACTGCGCCCCAACAGAAATAAAGAGCCAAAGTCGCAACTGGAAATCTGTAATACATTTCATAGCAACTTCCCTAAAGCACCTAAGCTATAACAGCATACTGAATTAATGAAACATTTCTGCTAAACACCTGTCAAACAACAAAACAAATTGGCTATGTTACTGAAAAATCAAAAAATATTCTCTGTGAATTTCAAAACCTTCTATATAAAAGAGTACAGACGGGAGGAGCGGCGCCGCGTCTCGCTTTCGTTCCAGACGGGGGACCCCCTGACGGAAAGTTTCAACCTCAAGGATCATTACAGTGCCAGACCAAACTAATCAACGCAGTGTTGGAGCTAATGAAACTCATCCATTCCCATCAAGTGATGGACATGGCAGGCTAACAGCGTTACCATGGGGATGCCGTGATGGAAATCTATGTCTTCATAACTCAGATTTTTCAAGAGAAAAAAACAACAGCAACTGAGATTATAAATATATATTTAACCAAGCTCAAAGGTTGGCAAGTGTACTAATCATACTGCATTTCAAAGCCATCTGTAGTCCCACTAGGTGAAACATTTAGTAGTAGAACTTCATTAAGTTAAATTATAGTAGTAGTACAGCATTTGTAGTAGCAGTACTTCTAATAGTAGAAATAGTGTTAAAATGTGTAGAGATAATAAACTGCCTTTCCTAACCTACTGAGAATTATTGCACACATCTCAGTTTAATGCAATTATTATAAGTTAGCTAGAATGTGTTCTGAGGATATATTTCTGTAACATCTGGGAATGCATGACTGTAGCCATATGAAACATCCCAGAGCTGGGTATTACAGCTTTCCCTGCTGGAGCTTCTGCGATAGTCTTACTGGGTCTCTAATACACTTTGTAATGAGTGGATAATGTTTAGCTAATGTCATGGAGAGGAAAGCTGAGCTGATGAGGAAGAAGAAAATTAGCCATTGCACATGGGATTTCTACTTTCTAAACACTTAAAATGGGCATATTTACCCTCCAGTGACTGCTATCTAAGCGAAATACCCATGGATATGCTGTTGGGTAAAAAGACTGATAAATAAACACTCATTTCCATGGACATATTAATCTTTACATCTCAAACTATTTATATATAGCGTACTATTAGGAGATGTAAGACATATGTTTAAGGGCTGAAATAAGATGCATGCACTATGTTTTTGTTATTGGGAGATGAGTTGTAAATCCTTCGCAAACTGCAGTTCCATTCCTAAACACTGAGAAAAACACCTCAGTGACATCTAGTCCTAATTAAGAATTATTGCGAGAGAGTTGCAAAGTAGTCTCGCACAAATACACACATGCAGAAAGAAGCTCTGTTGAAACGTAGCCTGAGAGAGAACATCTGCCCGCGCTCCTCCTCTCACCACATCCAGAGAATTAGAGAAACAACAGAGTAGCAAACAACACAATGAGACTGGAAGAAGGAGAGAGAGGGAGGACAGAACCCAGAACAACATCCAGGGAAAAAAAAATCTTTCCAAAACACACTTCTCACAGTCCCACAACATCCCATTAGTTAATTTACAATGTCAACAACAACAACAGTGCATCCTACAGCTGTCACTCCAATTCTGACTGCAACATCCCACAACTCCTTATAAAACATTTAATAGTGGCCTATTAATCACATGTAAACTCAAAATGAATAGGCCGCTATACAATCTGTCACATGCACAATAAACTTTGTTTAAAACCTCATAATTGTGTCTGGAGATGTGGTTCAGTGGTTAGAGCATGCACTCCATCTCCACTGAGATGTGGTGACCTTGTTATCCAATCATTTATCAAAATAAACTTGTGAGCCAAATTTGTAATGTTGTGCTACAGATGCAGCAGAGGCGTCATGCCCATTCAAAGTGAGAGGGCACGTGCCCCCTCAGATTTTTGAGCCAAGTGGATTTTGAATGCAGCTTCCAAAAGACAAAAATTAGCCGTATAATATTTTCTATATTTGATACAATCACACCAGCATGATTAAATCGTTCAGCGCGTCATATCATCAGCTGCTAAAATTCAAATCTGCGTTCGCTGGCTGGCGCTAAGCCAGAGACAGACGTGTTTTTACAGCACTGCGCATTATAACCAATCACACACGATGCTGTTGAGCTTATGAGTGCAATGGCCAATCAGAGGCATTCAGATGAGTCATCGCTAAAATGCTGTGTTTTCTTCACTCGTTCGCTGTCTGAATACCTCTTTCTGGCGAATTCTCTCGTTAGAAACAACAAACTGCAGATGTGTGTATGAATCTGTAAGTAAGATATTAATTTCACAGTGTAAACAGCTTCAGTGATTTTAATGGGAGTTTTTGAGAGTGCTTGAACTCTAGACTGTCAATGAAAATGTTCTTTGATAATGTAAATGTTCTTTGCTCTCTTTCTGTACAGTGAAAGTGTTATGATAAGAAGCCTAACTTACAATGTTTTTATTCACATTAACTTTCAATGTTAAAGGTGGGGTAAGCGATTTTTCAAAAACGCTTTAGAAAACTGATTCGGGCCGAATAGCAAAACAAACTTGTAGCCAATCAGCAGTAAAGGGCGTGCCTACTCATGATGTGGAGGAGAGAGCGCTTAGTGCACAGGACGGACATTAGCCAAGCTGAGCGACAGAAAGATAGAGATGGCAGATAAAAAACAAAAGAGGAAAACGTCTGCGGAACAAAAGAAGGCTTAAGGCAATAAGGCAAGAAGCAGGACCCGTGTAAATATCGGATCAGCTTTCCAGCGCTGGAGAGAACTCAAGGAGCTGAAGGCCTGCGATCAGACGCAGAGGTTTCTTCTCGATAGGTGAGTAACACCGTGTCTACGCCGCAACAGCTAGTTGTTGTCTGTCTGTCTAGTCTGTCTGGTACACTGGACGCATCAAAGCGACCTTTGAAAATGATTTGAAATGTGTGCCAATATGTCATAAATAGAACGCAGCAGCAGTTCCTCTTCAGGAACTCGAGCTGCGTCGACAAACGCTAGGGGAACGCCTTCCGCGATCCACGCTCTGAATCGTATGTGAAATCAGTCCAATAGCTGAACGGGACGTCACGGCGGATGACGTCATGACCAGGAAGCTATGCTTTGTTCCACAGAACTAATCATTGCCTGGGTTGCATACGTCTGTGTGGGGTGGAGCTATCAAAATAGGGGCGAGACCCTTTTGGGGTAGGGGCGTGTTTGTTTTGGTGATTTCAAATGTCAACATTGGCTACCAGAAATTGCTTACCCCACCTTTAAATTCACATTAAATATAAAGTCAGTCGTATTAAAAATATGTTATGGCATGACACCCATATCTGTTACTTAAGTAAACAGACAGGTTTTTATGTATAATTAATAGATTTACATTATTAGGCTGCTTTGACCATCGCCCACTATAGATCAACTAAAATAATCTATAAAGATGAGAATTTATATATTTCATGATACAGTTAATGTGTTTTGGAATGTTTCGAATAAAAAGAAAAAAAAAACATGAGTGCAATTGTGACTGCTGTGTGTCACATGACGACGTGTGTCACATTTATTTACAAATAAAATCAGATTTTTCATTGCATATCAAAACAGCACTTTCCTGCATTTTTATTATAAAACAGCTCTAAACTATAATTTAATTGATTACTTCATTGTTTTGAAAGCCTCCACTTATACTTGTCTATAACAGTGCTTGTTATTCTCAGGGAAATGTGTCTGGGATTGAGTGAGCACATGCAATACAGCAGCAGCAGCAGTGACTGTACAGAAACAGGATGAGCATGAGGAGAAGGAAGACATGCTCACTGACAATAGGAGTCTGAGACTGGTCACAGCAATGTAATGAGACCTATAGCAACACTTGTTTCTATAAAAAAATAAATAAAAAATAAATATTCATGAAAAAGGTAAGCATTGTGCGCTGTACAGCTGCAAAAAAGTGGGCAAAAAGAGAATTCATCTGCAAACTGTTGGCACTGTTTGGCACTTTCTCTTTGGCGTGGGTAGAAAAATCACTTGTCGCTAAAATCTTATCGAGTCACTTCTGGTTAAGACAAGTATTATATAATTATTTCTTGGCATGAAAGCTCAGTGTGTACTTAAGGCTAGACAGCTGATACATTGCCAGATCTCTGTGCAAATAGGTCGAGGGTCTTTATGAGCAACGCAAATGCAAATAGCACATTATGCTCAATCAGAATTGCATTATGAAAATTAGCCTTGCACCTGATGTGTTTGTAAATGCTTGTATTAGACATGAGGCTCCCTCATACAAAAAAAACTGTCTTCATGAATTGGGTTCAGAAAGTTCAGATATGGGTGTACAAAATGTGCTGTGAAATATTTGAAGCACGACAGAGAGGGCAACACAGGACAAGAACTAACGAGAGGTCAGAGCCGAGTCTGTACATGTGCTGCATGAAAGAGTAAATCACAGTGAATCTGACAAATACTAGAGGGAAAAGGTGACAGAGAAAGAGACAGAAGGACAGAAAGAGAGGTGGAGGTCATTTGTTCAGACTCACAGTGGAGAAGTTGTGAGCTCCACAGGGCTCTCCGCGGTACTTGCAGGCCAGTAGCATATCCTCCAGCTGGTGGCCCAGTCGGTCCATGAACTCCAAGCTGGTGCCCTCGAAGCGCCGTGGAGGCAGGAAAAGACGGAAATCTGACAGCTTGCTAAACCATGCCTGTCTGTCATCTTGAAGCAGGTCCAGCACCAGGGGTCTGGCCGTGCGGTTGGCCAGCAACAGTCCGAGCCAGTGACCCGCGAAGTACAGATCGCTCTTAGTGAGGTGATACAAACGTACGGGGTTATTGTTGCAGATGGTGACCGTGGGAAAAGTCAGTTCTCTCGCCCACTCTGTATGGACTCTTGTGTGAGTGGGGAAGGCCAGCCAGTGAAGCAGCCGATTCGAGGACCAGGACAACAGAAGACCCAGACAAGTACAGAAGGCTAGCATCCAAAAGACCCGGCGGCTGAGAGAGTTTGACGGAGAGCAGATGTGCCGCAATCCGTGGAGGTGAGTCCGCGCTAGGAGGTGGGACAGATCATCTCGTGGTGTTCCGGGTTGGGCGTGGCGACGGCGGGCCCTGCGTTGGCCCGGTGTGGGCGAGGCAGGGCGCAGACAGCGGCCTTCCAGAGCCATGAGGGCCCACAGAGCTGCTAGAGCAGCAGGGGGGACGGCTTCATCTCCCAGCCAGGCCTCCACGGCCGGGGCCCTCATGGGGCTCCAGGAGCACAGAGAGAGCCACAACACTGACTTCCTGAATACAAATCTAACATTCAGAGTCCAGCTGTCGAGTCACGTACTGTTGTAGCACCTGCAGGACTCCTCAAAGTTTAATTGAAGCATACAACCCCAACTCTACTTTGACTTCCACTTAAATATCCTGTCAAATGTATGCAAACTTCATTTCTGGATTGAATAATCACATTCATGCACAAACACACTGCTCCCTAAGGCACCCAAAATCCAGTATGTGACTTCATACCCGCTGGCAACTCTCTATAACCCCTCAGGCTAAATCCCCAGGCTATTTGCTTATTCCTCTCTCTTTCTAGCTCTCTCTTTCTAGCTCTCTCTTTCACTCCCCCCCTCAGTCCATCTGGTCAGGGTGCCCAGACTTAGTCTGGCTTTAGGGACAGCCTGCAATCTCCCTCTGAGCTTCTCCCAGAATCTCCTGAAGTTCAGGCAAGCGAATCGGAAATAATGAGGCAGTTACATGGGAAGTGATCTTAATGAGAGAAGAGATTCAATAGATTCAAGACAGATTGTAAGAGAGAGTAATGAAAAAGAGATGGATAGTGGGAGGCAGCGCCAGCTGAGTCACAAGAAAGAAGGATTTGAGAGAGTCTCCAGGCAGGCTGACCTGTTGGTGAAATAGACTGTCTTTCCTCAGTCCCCGAAGGGAGGGTTTCCAAAAAACTAGCTACAGCTGACCCCACAACCCTACGATCACACTCATCTTGTCTTGTTGCCTTTTGTTCTCTAGCTTTGACAGTGATACATTACTGACTTTTTGCCTTCCCATCTCTATGTGTCTCTGTCCTCAACTACAGGGGCACATGGGCAAAAGTCTGGTGTTACAGAGGTCGTACTTCGTGCTAGTTCACACACGCACAGACACATATGCACACACACACTGACTCTTGCCTGCAGGAGGGCTGAATGCCGCTGATGTGGAATCTGTTCTGACATGGTCCGAATTCAGCATCTCACTCTCTTGCTCTCTCTCCCTTTTCCATCCTTCTTTCAGACTGAAACGGCATCCTTTATCTTCTTCTCCTTAGTTTTTTCTTCGCTAAAAATATCCATTCCCAGAAAATCAAATTCTTCAAATTGATTGTATGTCCCTCCTCTTTCCTCTGTCAATCAAAGTGTGCTTGCTCCTCCCTCTGCCTCTTGCGTGCCTCCTCTTGTCCTTTATCGTTGTCTGGACGCTTCACTTCTGTCTCTTCGGTTGCTCGAAAGAGAGAGAGTGTAAGCGAGCGACAGATGCTGCTCGGCATGTGAGCCTTTGCTTGTCTTTCCACTGTTTAATTGCTCTGATGTTGCTCCCACGCCACTCTTGTCTTCCCTTTCGCGTTCTGTCGGTCTGTTCGCTCAGCATTCCTCTCCTCCTCCTGGGTCACTCCATCCATTCACTCCTCCTCCTGCTCTGTCGTTTCTGTTCGCTCCGCACTCCTCCGTGTCCACACAGCCAGCGCCTGGCTCAGTCTGTGCCAGCTCTCTCTCTCACTCACTTTCTTACTTACTTGCTCTCTCTCTCTCTCCCTCTCTCGCCCTCTCTCAAACTCTCTTTATTCGCCTGTATGTTTCTTTCACTGTCTGCTTCCTTGAACAAGGCGGAAAAGAAACAAAAGAGTCCCTCTAATGTTTCTCTTCATGAGCTTGTTAAAAAGTAAAATGGTGTCCTGTGTGTGTGAGCATGTAGGAGGGTTGCTTTTGAGTAGAAACAAAAGCCAAAAGAGCTCACTTGTGCTCAATGCTTCCTATCGCGCACACTTATATTTTCTTTCACCTTTTTTCTGTCTTTTACATACATATTTGGTGCTTTTTTTTCTTTTTTGGAAAAAAGGTTTGGCACAAAACAAAAATGCTAGAATCTTCTAGTATGACTGAAACATCATTTACTAAAGCTTTGCATAACAGTGTGGGGATGGAGACAGTGACCTGTCAGAGTCTCTGCCACATGAGTGCATGTAGATATTTTGCATTAGGCAGACAGATACAGAGTCACAGATCACCAAATATTTAGAGAGCAACAGATGGAGCAAGAGTTGGATGGGGTGTTTTCTTTAATCACAAACTGAATATATCACAACAGCACAATACCAAACTGTTTTGACAAGACACTTGCATATTTGACACATCCCATCAATTCTTTATAACATTTCACTAATTAGCCAATAATGTCTTCGAAAAATCCCTTTCTCACCTTAAACATCTGTTTGATGTTCTTGTGAATCTTTTTTTTTTAACTTGTTTTTTTTTTTCAGTGAACAAAATAACCTTGTTAACAACATGGACTTTAAGTACTTCGATTGAAAAATGATCATCAAAAGCTGAAAACAGATTTTAATCCCACAAAAACTGTTGAATAAATTCTTACAAGGAAGATGCAATTAGAAACTTGCTTACCAGGATTACTTTGTTGCATCTGCTGGTCTTGAATTAGCGTCACTAGGCGCGTTTCCATAACCCTTCAAATTGAAATTGCCAATTGAAAATCCGTCAAAATTCCACCAAAATCCGTTGCCATGATTTATCGCGAGAGGCAAAAGGTTGCGTTTTAGCTGCATAACATTGGTTAATGGAAACGCTGTCATTTCGCAATACTTTTTTATCGACATTCAGAAAATATCGCAAAAGTTCTGCGCAAATCTGTAATGGAAACGCGCCTACTGTCACGTGTGGCATCAAAGCACCGCAAGAGCATTTCGAGAGCAGCCGGCTGACTCAGGCGGCGCAGTTTCTCCAGAGCGGCTGCAGGAGCGTTGATGACGACAGCCATTTCACGATTGGCCAGATTCACCGCATGACAACTATCAAGTGTGTTTCGGTTTTATTCTAACCTTTTAAATTCCAATAATAGCCACAAATCTGTGTTTTTAGAACAGTAAAAGCTTTTTTACTGTAGTCGCAATGTTATATTGAGTCACGTTTATCATAAAACACTGATGAAAGCATACATTCCCCCACTTTATTAGTATTTAAATAGTATATATTTACGTTGAACTTTATTCTTGAACAGATGGCGATGTATTAAGACGTAGATAATCAGTATATATCTGTTGCTCATGAAAACGTTTCTGAAACATCTGTATATTTGACAAATAATTGCATTTAATTCACTTCATCTGTGATAGAGTATGCAAACACCGCACGAACGTCACTAACGGGAGCAGAAAGTGTCCAGCTTGACGGCTCCATTTTCAAATCTGCCCCCGACTGCAAGCAGCTACTCTCGTTGACTGCCATCTGTAGCTGTGCTTCAAGTCGTTGGTTCATGTTCTCATTGGTTGTCTTAGTCATGTGTCTTGTTTCTCATTGGTTGGTGCTTGTCATGTCACTCTTAGTGTTTGCTATAGGTAGCCCTCTTGTTGCCTTTGTTTCTTGTCGTGTATTGATGTTGTAGCCTGCTTTCAGTGAGTCTAGTCTGTTCATGCAAAGTCATGTCTGTTCAAGTCAAGTCTTTGTTTGGATTTTGGATTACTTTTGTAAATAAAACTGCACTTGGGTTCTCACTACGCTCGCCTCCAGTGGACTAATCGTTGCAACTTCGTCTTGTAAAAAATTGTTTTGGACCTGTCTAGCAGTTGTCTGCTCATCCTCTGATGCAATAGATTGTTAGAATAGAAAGAAAACAAATATTAAAATGAATTTATGCATAAAAGGTCATTCTAATTCCAGCTAGCAAACAACAAAGAAATTGGCACTGATGTAAGGCCAGTGGTGAACTGGTGCGCAGCCTCGCATAAAACACATTTGAATTCATTTCCAACAGAAAGATTCATATTCTCTTCATCATCCTCAAATCACGAGTACAATCTACAACTTCAGTCTGGAGCCTTTCAGCCATTACTTATCAGTTAGCATCACACTTCCCCTAGGAACTCATATCCTCCGAAGAGCATTCAAGTGGCCTGGACATCAGTGCATCTATTAACTGCTGCTTGATTCAGTTTCGGCAAGTACAATCCAGTACATTTGCATCTGCATTGTGCCTTTCATTATAAAACAAGTACAATAAAAAGGACAGAAGAATCCTTTAGCTTATATTAATTTTCCCAGTATGTGGGGCATTCAGTTTCACAGCATTCTGATTTTATTATGCTTTCTTTCAGGCAGATGCTTTATTGAGTGCCCATATGATCTCAGCATGAAACTAGCTCTTCAACATGACCTCTTATTTTACCATGCTAACAAACTCAACCGAGTACAAAAGAACATAAGCATAAATTCACAAAGATCGGAAGAAAGTACAGTTCTTTAACACAGCATGTCATCTCACAAAGGCCTGAATAAACAGCTTACATATTTACGTGTATGTGACATACATAAATCTCAACACAATGGTGTACAAGATGTCACACTACATGCTATACATCACAAAAATAGCCAACACAGATCGGCATTTCAAAATATTCTTCGATAATGATCAGAACCAAATCAACATGCACAGAGATTTCGACATTTGAAGCAAAAAATATTTAAAAATTAAGAAAAAAAAGACAAGTTAAAGGGTTAGTTCACCCAAAAATGAATATTCTGTCATTAAGTACTCACCCTCATGTCATTTCAAACATACTCACCTGTTAGACCTTCGTTCATCTTCAGAACACAAATTAAGATATTTTGATGGAATCTGAGAGCTCTCTGACCCTCCATAGACAGCAAGGATATTACCACGATACAACCATGACACAACACATAGAAATGTAGCAAGGACATTGGTAAAATAGTCCATGTGACATCAGGGGTTCAACCATAATTTTACAAGCTACAGGAATACTTTTTGTGCGCAAAGAAAAAAATAACAATTTATTTAGCAATTCTTCTCCCCAAGTTACCGTCTTCCGCCATTTTGGAGATTACCCCAGAACGTAATCAACGTTATCAGCGTTGTTTACTTTCAGTAGAAAGCGCGTGCATGATGAACGTAAACAACACTGATTACCTTTACTGATTACCACTTATTATGTTATTATTGTTTTCTTTTTGCACAAAATATATTCTCATAGCTTCGTAAAATTACGGTTGAATCACTGATACCACATGGACAATTTTACCAATGTTCTTACTATGCTTCTGTGCGTTGATCGTGGTAATATCCTTGCTGTCTATGGAGGGTCAGAGAGCTCTCAGATTCCATCAAAAATATCTTAATTTGTGTTCTGAAGATGAACGAAGGTCTTACGGGTTTGGAACGACATGAGGGTGAGTAATTAATAACAGAATTTTAATTGTTGGGTGAACTGACCCTTTAATTAAAATTAAGCAGTTACATTTTAACCATTTCAAACAATTACTTGGAAAGCACCTTTTACTTGACTTTTTTTTTTTAAATGTATGGCTTGCTTCTATACAAGAATATACTACTGTTTAAAATATCTAAGCCCATGGCAGGACTGTTTTCAAAGCTTTACACAAAAAAATCATTTTCTTCATGGAAATTTTAAATGGGATTTTTACTTCCAGAGCCCCACTGTGTGATCTACTTTCCCGAAAATCAAAATGGGTTCTACAGTGAGCAAGAGGCCATGCAGCAACTCATTAATGAGAGTGTCCAACCCTCATTCAAAGAACCATGGATTGAATTTGACACCAGATACCTGAGGGCCAAACACTCAAACCCTCTACTAGAACCAAACAAAAACTAAATTCAGCCACAGTATTACATGTCTACCAGCATTTAGGTTCTTTCCTCAAACGAAATACATTAATAAATCAACAGATAAATAAATACACTCTATGACAAAGATGCACATTCGACTTACGCAACACTGTGCTCGCTTTACAGGTCCTGACTCAGATAAAAATGCCTGTGTGTATGAGAGTGCTGATGAATATAAACTTCTCAGCTTGACAAGTTCAGTCTCTTTTTACTGAGAGCCATGTTCACATATTCACAGTCACTGCCTACAAACAAACAGGACTACTGCATATAGTATTACTGAAATAATATGCATATTTGCATATTTTCAATGCAATTAATGCAATGCATTGCAATGCAATTAAAATAAAAACATCACCTTGCATCGCTGAATATTACTGTCGGCTATGAGAACACTATAGAAACCAATTGTCTAAACAAATATAATAGTAACTCAAAATGACCCAACGGCCAATAGCAAATAATGTTTTAATGCACAAATATAAAAATGTTTGGGCTTAGCCATTGCTTCTTTCTTATGACATTATCCAAGCCTGTCTTGTTTTGCATGTGTGTGATCTCAGCATTGAAGCTACACAATGCAGAATCACATTTACATAGTCAGCGACACACCAGCTTCCCCACTTAGAATGTTACATTCATTTATAGAAGTCTGGAGACAAGAAGACTGCAGCCTCATGCATAGACATGCACAGACATAAACAGACATGGGGATAACCTGACAATCTGATCTATCCTAGATTCCTGAAAGTGTCAGAAATCAGTACAAAAGGGATTTGCTAACTGTTTGAAGCCCGTTATGAAGCAGCATTATTACAAACAACAAAGCCATTCTTGAAATAAACGAGCAGAAACACACAACCTCGCCAAACTGTGTCATTAGTGTTCTTTTCCCACTATCAACGGACGCTTCTGTGGAATACTATATGCATAGTGCAGGCTCTGACTGAAATGGCAGATAGCAGTCAATTGGCTACGCAGAGCAAGCTATATAGTGGAGTAAAAGACATGGAAACGCTTGTGATTTAAAAAAATAATAATTTTGAAAAAGTTTGGTAATGCTGTGTAGGAGTATTTGCACAATGGGGGTATTACTGTAAACCGTAAGGACTAGGCATATAAAAAAACAATGCAAAAAGAGCTGTACTATTAGGTGTTAACGTGCACAGAAGCACCAATATGCATGATTTGAGGAGCTCCTCATTTGCTGTGATAAATCAAGGGAGAAGAGCTTGTACAGCCATTTCTCTACAGATTTCTCCTCCCTAATTTGCATACAATTCACTCTAGAATAAGGCATGATTGAGATTATTTCAGCCGTCACTCAATTTACCAAGACAAGTCTATGAAAATCTCAGAATTTCAGGAAAAACTGAAATGATGCACAAAGCTCTGCTTAAACGCCAGCCAAATTGGTCAATGCTCAAAAAAGAAGGGATGCATTTTGTCAAGGTGATCAATAAGACAGTGTTCTGAATAAAGATGACTTCAATAGCACTGGTAATCAATGGCCTCAGTCTGCTCAATGAGTTTTTTTATCAAGGCGTCGCCAAACGTGTCTGATGTGAGAAATGGCTTTACCCCAGATCACAGACCTACTGCTTTAAAAGCAGCAGAATATTGAAATTAATGGAAGGGGCATGCCTCATCAGACAGGAAAGGAAATGAATAGTGTTTGTGCAGGAGGGGATAGAGAGGGGGATCGAAATAGCGCATACTCTCAATGTAATCCACACTCATCTAGTAGACAATGCTCAGATACTATTGAGTGGGTTGTTTGCACAGGACAATATAAGAGAAAGGAGATACAGGGAGTGATGGAAGGAGGTGTGGCTGTCCATCAAGACCAAATTAGAAAGCAGCAAGTAGTCACCATGATGTGAAGTGTATGTGTGTGTGAGGTGCTAATCACCTGGAAGCACATGCAGCTGACTTTAAAAGGAGAGGTGGCCATCTCAGTCAGTGCATGTTCACTGTGCTGATTAGAGAGCAGCAGGCAGATATTCACCTTACATTCAGACTAATTCACACTGCTAAATCTTACAGTTATGTTTCAAGTATTATAAAACTGGTTTGATGGGAAACACACATGGCCATGTTCACATTTATCGTTGAGAAAAGATGATGGACTAACTGGTGTCAGACAAGGTAGTGCTGATAAACAAACTACTGCTTTATACAACAGTTCAATAAACAAGTTAATAGAGTAACTAACATTTTAGACAAAATGTTGCCGGTTATTTTGTGCATTTGTGCTCCTCCAGTGAAAATGTGACCCTGGACCACAAAACAAGTCTTAAATTGCAAGGGTATATTTGTAGCAATAGCCAACACTGTAGGGGTCAAAATTAAAAAACAAATCATTAATATATTAAGTAAAGATCATGTTCAATGAAGATATTTTGTAACTTAAACAAAATAAATCTTAATTTTTGATTAGTAATATGCATTGCTAAGGACTTAATTTGAACATATTTTCTCAATATTTAGATTTAGAATATCCGGATATTTTAATAATTGTATCTCGGCTAAATAGAGAAAACAAATAGATAAATAAATCCACAGTACAAGAAGTCATGCATCTCCAAGCAAAACACAGCAGTGTTCTGTTCCAGAACAAATTCATGTTTTTGAATTAATTGGTTGAGTGAATGATTCTGTTACTCACTAATAACATATTGTTTTGTTCCTGAATGTATCAGTTCTGTAAATGATTCATTCATATATAAAGACATTCACATTTTGTTCTTGAATAAATCATTTTGAATGATCGACTGAATGAATGAATGACATGAAGACAGGTTGCGTAAACAACCAACATGTCTATCTGAATCTTTATGAGTGAGTCATTAAATTAATTATTGAATGAATCGGTGGAAGGAATGATTCAATGACTCACTCAAGACGTCTGTTTCATTCTTGAACAAACTGACTGAATGAATGCTTCGATTACTTGTTTAGTTCCCAAACAAATCGGTTGAGTGAATTAATCATTGATTCAAGGACTTACTAATTTTGCATCTGAATTGATCAGTGTTTTGAATAAATAATTTGAAATATAGCTGCAAGCAGCAATTACCGTGGTTCAAGCACTTTAAGGCCTTTATTGCATCTAAGCTGTTATGGCTTAGGCCAATGGTTCTCAAACCTTTCCATGAAGTACCCCCAGCACTGCACATTTTGTATGTCTCCCTCTATCTGACACACCCACTTCAGCTCTTGCAGTCTCCACTAATGCGCTGATGAGTTGAATCAGGTGTGATAGATGAGGGAGACATACAAAATGTTCAGGACTGGGGGTACTCCAGGACAGGTTTGAGAACCACTGGCTTAGGCCAACCTGAAATTTTGGACAGACATTACAACACATCCATGATGAAGAATATTGCAACACACACATACTCAACCTAAAATGAAAGTGCTTAAGTATAATACTTAATACAAAATAAGCATACTTACACATGCAAACACATTTTGTTGAAGATATAGAGATTTAAAGTAAATGATAGGTAACAAAATACTTACTGCAAGTCCTCTCTTTATAATGCAATTTTCAGGTCTCACTGTAATCATAATGTGGCATAATTGCAAAATGTGATTCCTCCAGGTAAATGAAGTGGTAAAGTTTGACAAAATATGATATTGAATGTTATCATAGTGACTTTATAATTTTTAGACATGAATACAAATGGCAGACCTGTAAATAGAGCTGTATTAGTGAGCAGAATGAGCCAATTAATGGTCTCCTGCTGCCATCTAGTGGTTAAAATGGCAATTCCATGGATTTTGCCATTTAAATATTGTTTTTCACCTCTTTAACTATTATAAAGGCAACCAATGTCTGAGCCCCATAAATTTGGCATTTTGCATGCTTGCCTACAATCATATGACACGTGTTCAACTTTCATGAAGTTTAGAGCTTTCATTTAGGATTTATAGGGTTTTGGGTACACTATATCAAGGCCATATTATTAAATGGCCCTGTTGTAGCTGTCCAAATGCAAATGTTCAACATTTTTTGATAATTATTGACCTAGAGATTCTAAAGAGTTGTACTGCAGTGATTTTATTGGTTTTGAGTTTAAAGGGGTCCTATTATGCTTTTTCACTTTTTCAACTTTAGTTAGTCTGTAATGTTGCTGTTTGAGTATAAAAAAAGATCTGCGAAGTTACAAAGTTCAAAGTCCAATTAAAAAGGAGATATTTTATTTAACAGAAATCACTTTTTAAAAACTACAACGAAAGACTTGTTTGGACAACAACGCATATTTTCCGGGATTTGTGATATCACAAATATGGACGAATGGGACGAGACCTGGTTGAGCTGCACTAGAGAAGGCAACGAGTGTTATCACTTTGTCGGAGACACACTAGCTTTCCCAAGGCAGACAAACTTAGAGTGGTTACAATCATCCGGGTTTAAATCGTGCTCAAATTGATTTGATTTTGATGCAATATTTACACTGACGCTGGCAGGTGGCTATGGTAAGGAACTATGGTAAGGGGTATGACATTTCCTGAGCACTATGTGCTTGAACCCCTAATTATTCAAATTATCACTTATAAGAAAGTACTTGTTGCCATCTTGCATATGTAATCTGCATACAAGGTTTGACAAACTGTAAATAAAGCTGTTATTTAAAAAAAAAAAAGAATATTGCAGATTTACAGATGAGTAAGCTCTGCTAAAGTAATCTGCCTTTTATGTGCACATCCAATTGAGTGTCATGCACACAAATTGCTGAACCCAATGCTTTAACACATTATTTTTTTCCCTTAAAAAGCAGCTTAATGATTTAACACATCGGCTACAAGAATTAAGGTTGATCACGACTGACAGCTACTCATATTTGTTTCAACTGAGTTAGTAGGAATGCTTCATCGCCCTGGCAAGTCGTTTTACATAAGGGTTTTTTGATGAGATGAGTCCTCTGCACAATGTGACATTGCTGCAGCCTGGAATTGAACTGCTGGTTTCGTCTGGTCAGAGGAGAACTGGCCCCCCGACTGAGCCTGGTTTCTCCCAAGGTTTTTTCTCCATTCTGTCACCGCCGGAGTTTTGGTTTCTTGCCGCTGTCGCCTCTGGCTTGCTTAGTTGGGGACACTTCATTTCCAGCGATATCGTTGACATGATTGCAAAGATATTATTTAAACTGAACTGAGCTGGATGATGGCATCGCTGAATTCAATGATGAACTGTCTTTAACTGAAAAATGAGTGTTTTACTATTGTCATTTTGCATTATTGACACACTATTTTCCTAATTAATGCTGTTCAGTTGCTTTGACACAATCTGTATTGTTAAAAGCGCTATATAAATTGAGGTGACTTGACTTGACTTGACTTGTTTTAATATCATTAAAGACTACATCCACACATTTACATCCACACACGATGTTATGACTATCTGTGACATGCTGCAATATATAGTACATAAAGACAGAGTGAAGCTTATTGGCTCTGTTCAACACTGTGTGAGCCACAGCAGTCTGTCTTGCTGTAAAGCCACTGAAAATGAACTCATTAAAGAAGAGATTAGAGAGGGGGAGAGGACTAGAGGGGGTGAGCTGAGATAACGGACTATGGGCAACTAATAGAGGAACAAAATGAATGGCTGAAAGCTGAGGACAACAGAAGAGTTAAAGTTCAAAGGGAGTGAACGACAAAACGGATAACAACAATTTAATGAAAGCTAGGAGGAAGACACAATCTATGCAATCATGAGCGTCAAAGTGCACATTTTGGATTCGACTAAAGCAGAGCAGACAAAATTTTTTGAAATTTACAGTAAAAACTACTGCTGTCATTGCCAAAATTTCCCTAAAAAAATAAATAAATAAGACAGCAAAAGAACCAACCTACTTACTAAAATCTGTTTAGTACCTGTGTTATACACTCATAACCACCAAAAAACACATTAATTTAACAACATAAGATATCATAGATAACAGAAAAATAAAATAAAATAAAATAAAATAAAACTCAATGAAAGTGAATTCCCAAAGGAAATTCTGTGAATGTCAAATTATGTAAAATGAATTATAAGATTATTATAAGAATTATAAGATTATAAAACACTTCCAAAATTACATTAAATGTCCCCATTAGAATTATTACAGTTTTTCACCCTGTACAGTAAGGGAATTTATCGTTAACTAATCTACAGGATTTATTGTGGCATTTTTAAAGTCTTTCAATTCAATTCAAATTTATTAAGCACTTTTCTCAGTACATATTGTTTCGAAGCAGCTTTACAGAATATCAATGTTTCTAAATTACAATTAGGAGTGATCTGTTATCAGAGGTGACTGTTTAACGTCCATGTGGCATAAATATACAGTTCTAAGTTAATACAAGTCATGATGTCAGTTAACGCCATGCATTTATTTAAGCAGAAAAAATTAACACATTAAAGAAATTATTAAATTATGTGATTATAATGATCACAATATGAGTACAATTTGACAGGTTTTATACTGATTCAGAGTGGGCATCATCTTAAGTTCTTGCAGGGGTTGTCATCTTCTCTTCACAGGTGTTGTGGTCATCTTCATAAGAGGCTGGATCCTACCAAACTGTAGTTGGTAAATCCAGTCATTTTTTACAGTGTGGTGATAGAAAACAAGCATTGCTCATTTAGTCACACTACAGATTCAAATCATCACTACACATCGTCAGTGCAGAGAAAACTTCATTAGAAAGAACACCACTCATTTGGCCAACTGCTGCCCTTGTGGCACCACCACAGATGTCACATGACCAAGACAACTGTGTGGTTCTGGACTGATACAAGAAGCTGGCAAGGAAAAAGTGTCTTCAATCAAGTATGTGGGCCAGCTAGAGGACGTGTGAATATGTCACCTAAAATGTCATGGGTGCTTTGTGATCTTGCTGGTGGATGGAAGCAGAGCAGGCAGCAAACATACTATATGACAACTTTTCAATCTATTGCAATCACTGCCTGCCTGGTGCCCTGCCAGTGGAAAAATATCATAAAGTGCATCATCTATAATAAAATCATTTTTTCAGCTAGAGATTGTTGTTTGCAGCACAACTAGAACCACTAGAACCATCCTGGTTATTTTTTTATAGAAAAACATTTTGTGACTAGTTTGTGTTCCTGTTTTTGTAATATGACATTTCTTGGAGAAAAACTGCTTTAATAAAGCAGCCAAAATATTATTTGACTAAGTCTGTTTTATTCGAATTTCACTCCTCAATAGTATGATATCTTCCTGGCTATTGTTGAGCTGTTAAAACAGCTATATATCAGTTAGGACTAATGAAGCACTCTAACTGTAGAGAAACCGTTGGCTATAAAGATATAAGATATATAAAGTTGTGGCATAATAGTTCATGCTTAGGGATAATAGCAATAATTTTACTGGTTTAATCCCAGCAAGGAACAAAAAGCTGTAACTGTGCTGCTGAGCAAGGCACTTACAGGTTTCTCCAGGTTGTTCCTGTAATACGTCAGTTTGGATAGAAGTGTCTGTAAAACACTTCTTTTTATATCTTACTTTAACCCTAACCACAAAAGTGACATTTTAGGAACAGAACTGTATCCAGATATGTTTACAAGTGTCTGATGTAGAATTCAAGTCAAGTCTCAAGACTTTCAAGGACAAGCATGGTTTCAAATGCCCTTTTATATACACAGGAAGTAAAAAAATCTAAATAAATACATATATAAAATAACAGCAATTTGAACCTTTAATTTGGAGTCCAATTTAAATCTAAAACGAATTGTTGAAGAGAAAAAAGTTTAACTTGTTTGTGACATGCACTACCGTTCAAAAGTTTGGTGTCAATTTCATTTTATTTTATTTTTATCTTATGCTCAGGAGGGTTGCATTTATTTGAGTTGTGGTGTTTATTTATTTAAAAAAAAATTTTTTTTGGTGAAAACTGATGCATTTGAACAGAAAGTTCGAAAGGACAGCATTTATTTGTAGAAATCTTGTAACAATATTAATGATTTTTTTTAAATAATGTGTGTGTGTGTGTGTGTGTGTGTGTGAGTGTGAGTGTGTACAGGTTTATCTATCCTGGTGGCGACTTAAACCTGACTACACACAGACTCATGGGGACTCGTGTCACGGTGGGGACCTTCAGCATCAAACTAAAATGTTCATCTCCGATTGTACCACTACATTATGAGTCTGGAATCATCTCTTGAGAAACGTATGGCAAATGTAGTTTTTATTTTCTTTTTTTTTCAATAAAAAGAAATAATGCAGCTGTTATCGCCATCTATTTTTAAGGTCAGGTTTTTCAAGTCTGGGCAAAAAGACATAGTATATAGTCCTACCTCAAGAAAGCAAACAATGAAAACAGCAATCACGCAGGATGAATCTCAGAAGGGTTGGAAGTGTTAGAGTGCCATTGGCACTGCTCTCTGACTCATCTGCAGGCTTGTAATCTCAGCCACTCCCAGGGCTCTTTACAGCTCTGCCTGCTTGTGTTCTCCCAGACCAGCTCCACCAGGGAGCAAAGAGGTGCCACACAAATTATTAGCAATGATTTACCGGAGCCTCTCCGACTATGTTATCAGGCCTCGGAGACACAAAGGGGGAAAGGCACTTAAAGTGACTACAAAAATAAATGTGATTCTCAGTCTCACTCCAGATGCTGATAAAACTTTTGTTTCTTGACATCTTAATTTTTAACTGCCTGTCTGTTCATCTTTCCATTACATGTGCATCTATTCATTCAACAGGCTCTGTCTTACAAAAAGACACATAAATATAGCTGCAGAAACTGCAGGGCCAAGCAGTGAAATGGCACACACATCTTAAGGTTAAGCGTTTTAGATAGAACTCCTGGTGACATTTAATAAAATTCTGAATAGATTTACTATTATTTATACCTTTTGACCAATAAATAAATAAATAAATAAGGAAAATGTGTTGAACTTGGATGAGTTTTCTTTTCAGGTCTTTACTTGAGGAGATTTCTGAAGTGAGATTTCTTACAATAATAAAATGTTATTGGTGTTGGGCAGCCTACTGTGATTGGAAGATTATTCCTTTCCAATACTGAAAGGTCAGGAGAGAAAAGTTGCTTAATCTATCTGCACACACAGCAGCAAGCTTCCAACATCTCTGACCTTTTCAAATCACTGAGCAAGTGGCACATTTCACATTCAGCTGCTTCCTGTTTTCAGAAAAGCAATAAAATCATTACAGAATTTCTGCAGTGTGATCGTTTTCCTTTCCTCTTCCTCCCATTCTCTTTTCCTCAGTCTCTCTCCCTGAAACCGCCTGAATGTTTCAGTCCGGTTCTCTCATTACCGCCTCACAAAAACATCTGTGTTCAGTGACATAACTCATAACCCATGTGGGAAAAAAAGCATGACACCTTTTGATGAAGAAAACAGACAGCTCAGTGTTACATAAAATGTGTGGGAGAGTGTTTAAAGATGCTTAAATTCACACTTTTTGTGCACAATCTGGTATCATTGCCTCTCTGGAACCAATACAATTGCCTGAAAGTTTCCTTTGGTCAGATGTTTTGGTAACCAGCACTGTCTACCAAGCCTTGGTGCTGCTCAGAATGTGCGTGTGTTTTTGTAAAGAGTGATTCTGACGTGACCTGAATCACCAACTGGGTTATTTATTCCCCTCAAACACACACACTCAGCTGTGACTAATCACTGCAGAGTAAGGCACCGCCAGCGCCAGCACAAAACTACATCCTCCTGAGAGCCAAGGCACATTAAATGGGCAGTCACCACAAAATATAGAGGTTAGATGGTAAATATATACTATAAACAGCTCAATCTGAGCCATGTACTGTAGCCACTTTTCTCAAAGATTTGCATTCGCAAAATGAAACTCAGAAAACAACTTCAGAAAACATTATACACATGCTCCCCTATAGATTCAGGGATGGGCTGGAAACACCAAACACCAGCACTGCACATTTATAAACTAGCAGCCCTGATAAACAAGAAATCTATGGTCTGTAAAGATCAGACATCTCATCTCATCGGAGTCAACAGCAAACACACGCAGAACATAAAGGGTGAGCTTAATTACAGTCAGAGGTTAGTACTGACTAAGAGAAAACATTTGGCCACTGGCCAAACTGTATTTCAGTACTGAATGACTCTTAATGATCACCAACGCAATTGCAGATCTATAACGGAGACCATTAAGTCCAAAAAAGGAAATTTCAGTCATTATTTATTCACCGTCATGTCATTCCAATACTCTAGCCTATGAATTTGTTATGCGGAATAAAAAATAAGATATTTTTTTATTTTATTTTTTTTGGGGGAAAAATGTGTCTAATACCAAAGTTATAATGCAAAGGTGGTACAGAAGTTTCTTTACACAGACTGTAATTACAACTGTACTGTATATTTTGATAGTAGGGGCTGAGGTGGTTCAAACCATAATTTAGTCTGGCTATTATGTGGCATTGTGTCTTTACACAGAATTTTGAGCAGGCACTGAGAAGCCTTAACTTGGCTGTGTAAAGATGCCTTTATATGTACCATGAAGAAAGAAAGTCACACTGATTTGAAATGACATGAGACAGAATTGATGTTTTTAGGTGAACTTTGCTTTAAATACCAGTTCAAAGTCTATACACGTAATGTGTCTCTATCTGCACATTTGAAACTGTGTGGAAAAAATAAAAGATATACTGTATGCACTAAACATCTGACATATGAGGAAATGAGGAATTGTAATTACACAAACGGCTCTTTATATGAGCTTGACTGCAGTTCTAGTGCTTGTGGTAACTTTTTGCACTATGCACATCTGTACCATTTAAAGTTTCTGCATGCATACGGTAGAAGGACATTCATTATTTGGAAACACCTGCTCAAATTTTAAATCCTTATTCTTGGCCAGTCCCCCATTTAACCTAACCATTAACATCAATAGCAAAGATCCTTCGAGATTTCATTGTACTTCGTCAATTTGTCTGGTCTATAAAGGCTTGTTCCTTATTTATCCTTGCCTAATAGCAGTGATTTTGACTTTCAGTCCACTGTTGCATGCTCACACATCTGCCATTAGTCATTCAAATCCATGCCTATTCAATTGGCAATTAAGATTCTAGTTGCACAGCTTTTTAAGAAGGACAACATGTTGGTTTTCTTGTTTCTTCTGGGCAGCAGGTCATTTATGTTATTTACTTTGCACCTGCAACACAAAAACCTCTTTGGTCTCCTAGGGCATGTGCACATGGCAAATATTTAAGTGTGTGTGTGATGCCAGTAGGGAGCACTAACAAGGTGATAGCAAAGCTCAAATTGCCTCATGCACACACAGCTAAACAAAATTTCAAGCCAAGGTGCTTGGACTAAGGCTAAAGTTACAGGGTTATTTAACAACAATAAACTGCTTAAATATATTCATATTTGCCACATGATATTCACAGAGCACAATATACAGAAATGCAATGCCTTATACTTGCCTGAGAAATCCAATGCACAATTACCATAAGCATTTAAATGTAACATGGCAAAATACTGTTCTCATTATCAACTCTCATTCGTACTGTGAGACATGTGTCAACTCCTATTCAATCACACTTATTCTTTGAGTGCAGCATTAATGCAATAATTTGAAAGCTCCAGAAATATATTGAAATTATGTATCCTAGTGGTGTTTAGCAGAATGAGACTGGACCTCAGGGTTAACAAAAGGGCATGTAGCGCTGCAAGTCAGCACCTAATCAGATGGCGGTAATAGCTTGGAATGATTGACGTTGTGGTAAAATACTCCTGTGCATTTCCTTTTTCCCAAAACTTGCCCTGTAATGAGATGAATGACAATATATTTGATTTAACTTGAGTTATAAACGCCTTGGATTTTCCCAGAAAACCTGTCTCATACCACTGAAGCGCACAGTTTTCAGAATGGTTTAAATTATTGGTGCTCTTTCTTTCTTTATTTCTTTCTTTCTTTCATTGCATGTTGCCATGGCAATTGTTGACTGTAATTGTATACTCGCTGCTCTTTATGCAGCTGGTGGTTGGGGTCATGAGTGTAAGATTTACAAAAACATTTAAAAAACCTGATTTTTTCACAATTTGTTGCTTGCATTGCAATTAAAGTAACATACTGAACAAATCATCAAGTTGTACATTTATTCATTTTATTTGCATTACATAAAAACTGCATGTAGTCAACACGAAGTGCTTCTCACTAGTGTGAGTGCCATTCATACACTGTGCAACATGTTTACCAACAGTGACATATGTATGCACTGTCTGCTTTTGCGGCAACGTGACCAGATAACCCCTGTGAAGAAGTACAGAAAAAACAACAGTGAAAAGTTGGAATATTTCTAATGATGTCATTAGACATTCAGCAGGGAGCCAATCAATCAGGGGGTTATTAGTGCTAACTAAAGGAAGGCACGCACACCATTAGTCAACGGGCATCATTTTCAGCTGTGCACTAAATGGACACGGGGGAGATGGATCGCTGTGGGTTTGGTGCCACCAGTGCAAACGTGTGTGTCTTCAGGAGGAGGGCATGCCAGATGGCTAATACGCCAAATCAGCAGGAATGTCACAGTGTAATCTTTGCCTGTCAACAACCCAAAACAAGACAGGGAACTCTTAATGACAAACAATAATGTTTATCTAAGTCACAGCTAATGTGGCTTTCAGCAATTCAGACCTTATTTAAATTTTGAATGAAGTTTTATGAATGTGTTAACGGAAAAGTTTTTGCCCATTGTTACAAATAGATAAAACAGTTATCAGAAGAACCTTAATGAAATTTGCAAATATTTTCACTATTGCTTTGGTTGTGGTCTAAGACACTTGATATTCAGTAATATCATTGATTTGATGGCATTGACACTATCGGATTAGAAAAAAAAGCTGAACTGAATTAAGCTGAATAATAATTGAATTTATCCATAATTCATGAATTTTGCAACATTGCCAGCTGCTTTATAGCAGAAATTGTATTTGCCTAATTTTTGAAATTTGCATGGTCACACTTTATTTTTAAGGTCCAATTCTTGCTATGAACAAACCATTAACTATGGCTTTTGCCTCAATAAACTCCTAATTTGCTGCTTATTAATAGTTAGTAAGGTAGTTGTTAAGTTTAGGTATTAGGTAGGATTAGAGATGTAGAATATGGTCATGCAGAATATGTGCTTTATAAGCACTAATAAACAGCCAATATGTTTACAATAGGCATGCTAATAAGCAACTAGTTAATAGTGAGAACTGGTCCCTACACTAAAGTGTTACCATTTGCATCATTGATTTTGTTACTTTCCTGTTTAATACTGTGAAGCTGCTTCAAAACAATCTCTATTGTATACCGTATTTTTTTTAAATTAAGTATAACTTGACTTGCTCTAAAATTGGAAAAATCTAAGTAGTACAATCTTTTATTTGCTTGCTGCTGTTTTATTAATAGTGACCTT
The DNA here is from genome assembly GCF_001515645.1 of Sinocyclocheilus grahami. NCBI lineage: Eukaryota > Metazoa > Chordata > Actinopteri > Cypriniformes > Cyprinidae > Sinocyclocheilus > Sinocyclocheilus grahami. The sequence goes on along the minus strand of NW_015505481.1, from coordinate 2,476,145 downwards.
ACATATTCTCAGCTCAACAATGAGGTTAATAGGTTTGAGTTTGTTATGACAGAACATAATTCAATCTCTCAGTAGACACTGCAATACGATGTCAATTGAACTCTACACTCTATGTAAATTGGTTCAACCAAACCACAGAAAATAACTAATTTAAAAGATTCATTTGAAAAGTTGAACATCCATATTTTAAATTGCACTAAGCCTTAGAGCAGTTGAGCTCAGAATTATTCACAGTAGTAAAAAGAAACACCACAGAAGAAGAATATATATCAGAAACAAAGGACATCAGAATAATATGCAGTTGGATATGGTAATGTAGACAAATTCTATCTTGTCAGGTCTGCTCCTAGTATTTCATTTCATTTCCTGCTCAAAATGCACCTAACATCATGTTGAGGAATAGCTCAACAAGAGCACAAATGGCTTCTTCAAATAAAATATTTATACCAAGCATGCAATCAAGTCCAGAGTACACGGTGGCAGCTGAAACAATACAACCGGTTCTAATCCCCAGGGTGAAGATTCACAACGACTCCCATGTTTCTATCATGCAGAGCTGTGTCAAGATTGAACCAGGACTGATGGAGAGGAAAGAGCGATGACATGGGAGGTACAAAAGGAACGAGTGAGATCAAAAGCACAGAGAGACTAGGGAGGAAGGCAGCAGGTGAAATGTTTTCCAGTTGTTTCCCTAAGGGACCCATCCAGCCTCCACGCTGATGGGATTAACGGACATCTGTGTTAATGTTAAGACACTCACCCTCATGCAGCAGCCCAAGAAAAAAACATAGCCATGAATAAAAGATGAGCTCACATTATTCTAGCAGTACTTGAATTGACTGGAACAGATTTTCAATTTGCATTTTGCTAAGAAGCCTGTGAGCATCAGCCGCTCATTTGGCAGAAGCATATATTTTTGACAATCTTGGTTTGAAGTGCTTCAGGATCCTATTGTAGAAGAGTAAAAGCTGTGACTGGAGATGTAAGATAACCCGGATTTAAAGTAGGCTAAAACAATATACACATTTATAATTTCTTTTGTTTGCATGTATATGCAGTATACTGTAAATCACAACCATATTAGGGTTTCAACTTTTATTTTTAAAAGTGTGTGTGTGTGTGTGTGTGTGTGTGTGTGTGTGTGTGTGTGTGTGTGTGTGTGTGTGTGTGTGTGTGTGAGTGTGTGTGCATGTTTATGTGGTTTATGAGGACACAAATTTGTATAATAACATGGGTATGACATAGGTATTACAACGAGAAGGTGATTTATGAGGACATTTTCAGTGTCCCCATAATTCAAAAGGCTTATAAATCAAAAGGCCTAAAAATGCAGAATGTTTCCTGTGAGGGGTAGGTTTAGGGGTAGGGTTGGTGTAGGGCAATAGAAAATACGGTTTGTACAGTATAAAAACCATTACGCCTATGGAGAGTCCCCATTAACCATAAAAACAAACCTGTGTGTGTGTGCGTGTGTGTGTGTGTGTGTGTACTGCTCAGGATGTAGAATATGGTCATGCAGAATATGTGCTTTATAAGTACTAATAAATAGCCAATATGTTAATTATAGGCATGCTAATAAGCAACTACAGTAGTTAATGGTCCCACTCCCTATACTAAAGTGTTATCATTTGCATCATTGATTTTGTCACTGTCCTGTTTAATACTGTGAAGCTGCTTTGAAACTTTTGTTTTAGAGCAAACACTTCTCATCAGGTTATAATTTGTGTAAGTAACATTAAAGGGTTTCTTCACCCAAAAATGAAAATTCTGTCATTAATTACTCACCCTCGTGTTGTTCGAAACACGAAACCAACGAAACCTTCGTTCATCTTCACGACAGTATCATGACGCGAGCGTGTGGCGGCGCCAGCGCTGACCCGTCATCACGCCGGATCTGGGTCAGTGCCGGCGCCGCCACACTCTCGCGTCATGATACTGTCGTGAATGCGCGTCCACAAGTGACGCAGTAGAGACGAAAATGTGGAATAAAGTCGTTATTTTTGTTTCCTTTGCGCAAAAAAAGTATTCTCGTAGCTTCATAACTTTACAGTTGAACTACTGATGTCACATGGACTACTTTGTCGATCATCTTGGTACTTTTCTGGACCTTGAACGTGGTAGTTACCTTGCTGTCTATGGGAGGGTCAGAAAGCCCTCAGATTTCATCAAAAATATCTATCAATATAATATTGTGTTCCGAAGATGAATGAAGGACTTACAGGTTTGGAACAACACGAGGGTGAGTAATTAATGACAGAATTTTCATTTTTGGGTGAACTAACCCTTTAATGCTGTACTGTATATCAGAGCGCTGCCCTTGTACTTTTTTGTACTTGCCGATATACAGCCATATCTCACTGCTGCTCGTGTGATATTGCTCATATTTGTGTGTGTATACACACAAATAAACACATACACACACACAAGCAATATCACACAATCAGCAGTGTAATATAAGCCATATAAAGAATAAAAGATTAATGAGACCAAACACTGCCCATTAGATTTAACCAAAAACAAATTATATCTTATTTTAACCACTATAGAGACATCAGAGCCAGCGGCAAATTCCAGAAGATCTGGCCAAGTTGGGAAGGAAGTTAAAGGAAATTTTCAAATAGACGTTATCTTTATTAACAAACCGCACAACAAAAACAGTATTATTTATAAAATTATAGTGGATTTGGGTGTCTGCCATGACACTTGCTGTGATGTTCTGTTAAAAAGTTTGGTTTTATATTCAGATTTATATATATAAAAAAAAAAAATCTAAGGCTTATTTATTATTGCCTCAAAAATACAGTAAAAAAGCAAACATTATGAAATATTAATACAGTTACAGTAAGTTATTATAGTATAATATATGTGTGTGTGTATATATATATATATATATATATATGTGTGTATGTATATATATACAAACCCGATTCCAAAAAAGTTGGGACACTGAACAAATTGTGAATAAAAACAGAATGCAATGATGTGGAAGTTTCAAATTTCAATATTTTATTCAGAATACAACATAGATGACATATCAAATGTTTAAACTGAGAAAATGTATAATTTTAAGGGAAAAATAAGTTGATTTTAAATTTCATGGCATCAACACATCTCAAAAAAGTTGGGACAAGGCCATGTTTACCACTGTGTGGCATCCCCTCTTCTTTTTATAACAGTCTGCAAACATCTGGGGACTGAGGAGACAAGTTGCTCAAGTTTAAGAATAGGAATGTTGTCCCATTCTTGTCTAATACAGGCTTCTAGTTGCTCAAATGTCTTAGGTCTTCTTTGTCGCATTTTCCTCTTTATGATGCGCCAAATGTTTTCTACGGGTGAAAGATCTGGACTGCAGGCTGGCCATTTCAGTACCCGGATCCTTCTACGCAGCCATGATGTTGTAATTGATGCAGTATGTGGTCTGGCATTGTCATGTTGGAAAATGCAAGGTCTTCCCTGAAAGAGACGACGTCTGGATGGGAGCATATGTTGTTCTAGAACTTGGATATACCTTTCAGCATTGATGGTGCCTTTCCAGATGTGTAAGCTGCCCATGCCACACGCACTCATGCAACCCCATACCATCAGAGATGCAGGCTTCTGAACTGAGCGCTGATAACAACTTGGGTTGTCCTTGTCCTCTTTAGTCCGGATGACATGGCGTCCCAGTTTTCCAAAAAGAACTTCAAATTTTGATTCGTCTGACCACAGAACAGTTTTCCACTTTGCCACAGTCCATTTTAAATGAGCCTTGGCCCAGAGAAAACGCCTGCGCTTCTGGATCATGTTTAGATATGGCTTCTTTTTTGACCTATAGAGTTTTAGCCGGCAACGGCGAATGGCACGGTGGATTGTGTTCACCGACAATGTTTTCTGGAAGTATTCCTGAGCCCATGTTGTGATTTCCATTACAGTAGCATTCCTGTATGTGATGCAGTGCCGTCTAAGGGCCCGAAGATCACGGGCATCCAGTATGGTTTTCCGGCCTTGACCCTTACGCACAGAGATTGTTCCAGATTCTCTGAATCTTTGGATGATATTATGCACTGTAGATGATGATAACTTCAAACTCTTTGCAATTTTTCTCTGAGAAACTCCTTTCTGATATTGCTCCACTATTTTTCGCCGCAGCATTGGGGGAATTGGTGATCCTCTGCCCATCTTGACTTCTGAGAGACACTGCCACTCTGAGAGGCTCTTTTTATACCCAATCATGTTGCCAATTGACCTAATAAGTTGCCAATTGGTCCTCCAGCTGTTCCTTATATGTACATTTAACTTTTCCGGCCTCTTATTGCTACCTGTCCCAACTTTTTTGGAATGTGTAGCTCTCATGAAATCCAAAATGAGCCAATATTTGGCATGACATTTCAAAATGTCTCACTTTCAACATTTGATATGTTATCTATATTCTATTGTGAATAAAATATAAGTTTATGAGATTTGTAAATTATTCCAATCCTTTTTTCACAATTTGTACAGTGTCCCAACTTTTTTGGAATTGGGTTTGTATATATATATATGTGTATATATGTGTGTATGTACGTGTGTATGTATATATGGATGTATGTGTGTGTTTGTTTGTATGTATGTATGTATGTACTGTATGTATGTATGTATGTGTGTATATGAATATATGTGTATATGTATATATATGTGTATATGTGTGTATGTGTATAGAAATATATATAGATTTATATATATATATATACACCTTACTACGTGTACTGTGTTAGGCTAACCGAGACTTGTCATTTGCACTTATATATTGTTGCTCTTTTGTTAGTTTTGACTGCTTTTATTGTCCTCATTTGTAAGTCACTTTGGATAAAAGGGTCTGCTACATGACTAAATAAATAAATAAAAATAATATATATTTAAAATTTAATTTATTCCTGTGATCCGAAGCTAAATATTCAGCATCATTACTCCAGTCTTCAGTGTCACACGATCCTTCAGAAATCATTGTAATTTGCTGATTTGCTGCTTAAGAAACATTTCTTATTATTATCAATGTTGAAAACAGTTGTACTGCTTAATATTTTTGTGGAAACCATGATACATTTTTAAGAAATTCTTTGAAGAATATACATTTTGAGAAAAAAAACAGCGTTTAATCTAAATGGAAATATTTTTGTAGCAATATAAAAGTCTTAACTGTCCTTTCTGATTAATGTAATGCTTCCTTGATGAATAAAAATATACATTTTAATCATCTCTAAAGATATCATAATGCACGTGGTGAAAAGAAAAAGCTTTTTCAATATGACATACAAATTGCAAACAGGGACAGCTCCTCCTGACAAGACCAGGATTTAGCCCAAGGAGCCTTCTTATAGAAGTCAACTGAGGACAATGAAAATTTTGGGCTAAATATGAGACCCATACTTAGTACAGATGGTTACAAGATCAAATGAGGCATGAAGGCTGGGTCCTGGACGTGTGCTTTCCATCAGATTGTTCCCATGGAGACACTCTCAAAAGGGAGAGGCCTTTATCTTGATGTCAGAGCCAAGCATCAAATCCTACACTGATTAAAACTGGCCACCAGAACCTTCATCTGTTCACTGTAACAACTGATACAAATCCCAGCATGTCCCTGGCATGCTCTACAATCACTCCAACATGAAGAGCTTTAATGGCAACAAACAGTGCATTTTGTTGGTCTTGCCATGTGATGGTTAAAATGGGCATCAAACGATCAACCAGCAGAAATTGTGATGAGAGAAATATAGTATTGGGGCACATTTATAGTGTTTTGATTGAAAAAAATGCATTTATGCCCTTTCTTTAAAATAAATTACACTTGCTTTGAGATTTTGTTATATAAAACAAAGAAATGAACCTGCTTTTACTGTGTCTTAAGTGTCCACCACTATATGGTGTTTCAGAAATGGCTTCTTGACTGACATGGAAACCAAATTTCAACATGAAAAATTGTCTTTCATCCATTACCTAGATACAGTGAATGGATTACAGTAAATGGTGCGTGTAGCAGTAGCTTGCGAATAATTTTGACATGCTGTAGCCATATAAACGCTGGTCATTATCTCTCTAAAGCGAGTAAGGCATTATGCTCTCTGATAACCACTTTGCTGAGGTATCTCATCCTGCAATCTACTCTAAGACGGGAAGGACGGCTGTGAGGAATATTCATGAAGCTTTTGGGGTCCTTTTTTATAGTCTCCAGTCATTCTAGGCTTCTCATTGCTTTCATCAGATGGTCCATAGGTCCCCCAGGAGAGTGAGAGGGAGAGGAAAAGGTCAGTGATCCTAGTGAGGGATTATCCGTAATGAGGGGTTTTAAAGGTTACCTGCATTAGATCAACAGCGTTCCACTTCTGTCTTGCACAGTTTAAAAAAGACAAGCATAAATGAATTGAGTGTGACTTAGTTCTGGCTTTTTCTCTCCTTCTGTTTTCACTGCCAGTTTCTTGTCTTTCCTGTTTATAAAGTCTTCAAAATAAAGGTTCCAAAAGGGAGATTTAATAGCAACACCATTAAATAATAATAATAATAATAAATTTGGGTTCCCCAAAAACTTGTCATTGAACAGTTCTAAAAATAACCTTTTTTTAATATAAGGAACATTTTAATAATCTAAATAAAAACACCTTTTGTGTACTTTTTGTCCCATTGGTTCTTTATGGAACCAACAGATAGTTATAGATACCAATAAAAAAAACGTTCTTTTTTAGAGTGTAGAATAACATTTACATTACATTACAGTAAATTCAACATATCAAACATGCATCCTTTTGATTTTTTTAGGAGGTGAAGTAGGTGAAATAGCACCATTAAAATGGTATCCACACCTGCTGCATTTGATGAGCAAGGTACAAGAAAAGGGAAACATTTATTTTGGTATACAATGAGCGTTATTCTTTTATTTTATTTTTATGCTGCAGTGTCAAAGTCACTTTTTGACCTTGAATTGAGAGGTATTTGTCCAAAACGATTTTGTTGTGTTGCGGCTATTGACAAATTGGCACAGGGCAGTTCAACACTGCAACAGCTTCTTTCCCTCAGATCGGTGGAGGAAGTGCTCAGGAAGAAATTGTGCAATTTAAAAAAAAAAATTCTTCATCCACAGCACAGCCCTTTCTACTTGCAGTAATTTAGCATCTGTTACACTTCTGAGGCTGCATTTATTTGATCAAAACAACAACAAAAACTTTTTTCAGAATTTTTTTGATTACTGAAAAGTTTGAAAGAACAGCATTCATTTGAAATATAAATCGTCTGTATTGTTATAATTGTCTTTACTCTCACTTTTACATCTCACTTTTTATTTATTATCAGAAACCAACATCAATGATTATGTTAGTGAGAGAAAGTGAAAAGCCACCACCTTCAGCAACAACCTATTACAAAAGGCCCAGGCATGGGAGATGAGAGTAGATCTGAGAGAATAACTGCAGTTCCCCAAAGTAGGCCAGTAGGCCAGTTGTGGTTATGTTGTCTGACAAGGCAAAGATCATCATCTTGATCGAACTTACAGTGTCGTGGGAAGAAGGAAGTCACCAAGTGAAAGGGTGAAAGGGTGTTCCCAGTCGAGCATTTGGACTAACAGGAAAGGAGAGGAAGGTAGCAGTCTGCAGGATGGGGGAGAGAGAGCAGAAAGAGCCTCTTGTTGGTTATGGAATGGGAGAGAGGAGCAAAGCTGGAATCCAGGAGGAGAAGATGTGCAGTGATTTGGCCACCACTGCTGACCCACCAACAGGAGGGTGTTACGGTTCAGGGACAAAATGCCCAAGGAGTGCTGTACACCATTTTAACCAAGTACTAAAGTAAAGTGAAATCCACTTGGTGCCATTTTTTATATACTGTATAGTAAAGTGACAAAATAGTGTAAATATTCCTCTCTAGTAAGCAGGTTCAATTTTGTGCCCTAGGTCTAAACAAGGCCAGATAACAGATTTCAAAGTTTTAGTTAAGAGTAGCAAGAGAAAAAAACAGCTATTCTTAATTATCATGTAATTACATGCTATATAAGAGAAACAAGAAAAAAAAAAAAAAAAAAAAAAAAAAGTGTGCGTCCTGTGGAGTCTTTTACTCCCCTGCATTTATTCAAGGCATTTCATAAATGTTAAATATTATAATCAGTTTCATTAACATTTGTTGATTACTTTATAAAGTGCATAACAAATCATTTAAAGCCAGAGAATGTTTTCACACACACACACACACACACACACAAACACACACTTTCAGAAGACATTAGGTACGCTTAGGACAGGGTCTGAGCTGTGCTATTAGGACTCTACACTGTTCTAGTCCAGTCAACCTTAACAAAGCAGAGTTAATGGTTCATGCAGCAAATTTTAGAACAAAGTAGCAACAGACTCCATCTACTAAGTGCATACTTAAAATCACTCTCACAGAAGCAATCTCTCGCTGCTCTTGTTGTTTCACTCCAGTAACCTCTGGGTCAAATGATTGCCACTTGGAGCATCAGTTAGATTTGTTGGGGAAAAAAAGGGGGGGGGGGCCTGTTTTGAGTCCTCAGAAAACTTTGTAGTATACAACAGATGATTCTGTTTTGGATGGATGGATAGATTCACTAAAAACACCACTACTGTGTATTTTTCAGTGTTGCTTCTGTAACAAACTTGCATCTTAAAACATTATTTCAATCTAAATATTTTACTGGAAAATTAGAACAGGTAGATGTCAGGGCAAAGGTCACTGTTTTGGAGAGCGTAGGTGAAAGAAACTTTATCTCCATTTATATGTTTATTTATTTGTAGAAATGATAGTCTGGGAGTTCATATCAATAGTTTTTTTTTTTTTTTTTTTTTTATGAAAAAGTAATTATTGGACAACAGTCCAAAGTGTAATTGCCTTCTCTTCACGCTGAGATCATATTCTTAATACACCGACCATACTTATCTTCATTTAAGGCTCTAGTCTAATACAGGAGAGATGATGGAAGGTTTTCCCTCTGACAGATCCATTAAGTATCGTCCATACATCCATCACAGAAGCTTAATCAACGTCAAGCTTCAGAGCCTCTTTCTTATTAAAGAATAATGATGTAGGTAGATTGTTGTTAGGAGGTTATTAGGATCCAGACTGTCTGCTTTTGTGAGACATCATACAGTATGTAGTGATCACAAGACATCTTAAAGATCTTTAAGGTCCTGGAGTTCTGTAAGTGGGTTTGAATTCTTTTGAAAAATTTCCTTTAACTAAAAGCAAAAATGACTCAAAACTCTAGTTCCTCTATTTAATGTAATTGCAGCCAGACTCTTCTCACCACCTTTCTCACCACATAAGCTGAATTTAGATCAAAGACCATTGGTTATGTGATTGTAATGCAGGCCTTTCCTCTCAGCTGCCCAGATAAAGGACCACCTGAGAACAGAGCTCTGGGCTAAAGCCATAGACAAGCATTGATTAACTCACCTTTTGTGGATTCAGACCCACCTGCTTCATTTTGCTTTGTGAAGAACCCTCTTGATTCCACAAGCTGCTTTAATGAAATATCTGGGTATTATATATTTATAAATTACTCTCATTACACAGAATATGTTTCAAATGAAGCCAGTGAAAGATCATATCTAACATCGCCGTTTCATTTCAGGTAGTAAATGTGGATTTTACTTTGTATTCTTTTCCACTTCTTACATCAAATGAAAAGTCTTCACACGCATTCATAATGAACCTTTTTATGACGGTCACAAATTACAGTGACTACTCGAAATAAACCTCATACATTAGCAGAAGTTATTACTGTAACCATGACTACAGCACTTTAATAACTCTGAAAGCCAGCAGTTAAAACACAAAAACTCAAAAATGTGACGCCACACTTTGATGTGTGATTCATATAGCAGCAGGGCGTAAACAAAGTGGTCTCTCTTTCTTGAGGGCCTGATGTGAAGTCCAAAATTAGTCGCACGCATTAAGCTACAGTGAAGTAGCGTGAATCATAACTAGACTAATCTCCACGGGAACTATTTCTATTTGCGTATAAACAGCGCATGGGAAAGAAAGGAAAAAAAATCAAGATTTGTGGACAATGTGGTGCTAAAGAGTCCCTGTGGGCCATATAATCCTCACTGCTAATCATTTGATTTTTGCAGACATTATTAAGCTCCATCTCTTGGATAATGGGAAGCAGACAGAGAAAAACTGAGAAGCTGACATGAGTATTATTCACCATTGCAGTTGGTAAATGGGGGACTACAAGAAAAAAAAAGTGATGAAAGAGTCTGTCAGGAAAGGTCATTCCTACGGCTGGTATCTGAACCTTCAAACTGGCTGCAAGGATCCAGTCAAGCATTAAAACCATACTCAGTCTCCTTCAGAAAAAAAATGGTGAAAATGGCAGTGGCATGCAGAAAAGAAGATATCACTATCTCCAACATAGGTAGTCTATTTCCCTAACACCCACTTGATTTCCTCTCTTCTGTGCAATTAAAATGAGGCTGCTTGCATTGACAGCACTCGTACGCTGGTTCTCCTGAGCCATGGCTTTGGAAAATTGCTGATTTTGGCAGCTCCCTCGTGCAGAATTCTACCTGCTACTTTGATCCTGTCATGGTGAATGAGGGCAAGCAGTTGGAGGGTTGGCGGTTAAGCACTTTGCAAGAATAATTTGGGAATGAGGACGATGGTGAGTGTGTGCTTTTGATGAAAGGGAATTTGAATACAGAGAAGTTTGCCTAACGTTTCCAGCCACAAAAATGAATTAGTGAAACGGAAAGACTGAAAACAAATGCACAAAAATGTAATTTACACACTAAAGTACTGGAGATACATGGGAGGGGAGGGAGAGACAAAGAGAGGTACTTGTTAAGGTCTTTTTTCTGAAGTTAAGTGGTATCTTGATCTGCAGCATTACACATGTTATTAGAAATTAACTGAATTAAAAGAGCATTTTTTTGAAAAGTCAAAACTATAATCTGCACATTCTGTTCATTCACATAACAAATGAGAAAGGAAAAACAGCAATACTTAGCTCTTCAAGATTTGACACTGTGGCACTGTAATGTGAACAACTCTTCTTTTATATATATATTTACAGACAAATTGACCTTTTTACTCCAGTGAATGTTTCTCAGAATGAGTTTATTTTCAAAAGTTAATTTCAATATAGATAAATACTTTTGGATCTTAAAAAAGATATAACATATCCATTATTATTTCTCAGGGGGAAAAAGGTAATTTAATGAATCACCCAATAGTTGGCCTATGTTGCCCAACAACAGCACATGCTGCCACACTACTTGAGGTAAGATGTCATAATGGCAACCTGTCTTTAAATATTTGTACATTTTAAATAATAGTATTATAATATACAGTATTGTTATTAATATACATTACATATCAGTAAAATAAAAATATAAAATATAAATGAATACATAAATATTATCACATTACTATGAGTTAATATACAGTACATACTGTATATTAACACTATATTCCAAACAGCTGAGTTCAAGCGTTATAATGGATTTTTAAGACTAAGACTAAGATTTTGGCAGGACATGTCAGTTTAAAATTAAAATACCCTACTGACATTTATTTATTTTATTACAAACACACAGCTTACAATATGTTAATTGATGGACTGGAGTCATGTGGATTATTGTGATGTTTGGACTCTCATTCTGACGGCACCCATTCACTGTAGAGGATCTATTGATTAGCAAGTGACGTAATGCTAATTTCTCCAAATCTGTTCTGATGATAAAACAAACTCATCTACATCTTAAATGTACGTGGGTGTGTACATTTTAATTTTGGGGTGAATTATTCCTTTAAATCTTTATGTGTGTATATGTATATATGTGTATATATATATATGTATATATATAAATATATATATATGTGTTTGTGTGTGTGTATGTATATATATATATATATATATATATATATATATATATATATATATATATATATAGGCAACTGTGAAGTGGAGCAGGACAACCTCCCACCAGTTCTTGTTTTGGATTCTCATCCACAGGCAACCCGTTTTGGGCACGGGAGGGGCATTTTTACTGCGTGATAAATATGAGCAGCACGACACCGGTTTATTTGTATATTTATCCATAAATGGATAAATATTAATTCTGCTGCTAAAAACAAATAAAGAAACCATGTAGGAGAGTGGTTATTATGTGCAAACAGTGAGAAACTCTATATTTGTGCAGTGTGTGCATGTAAAAAAAATCAATTCTGATTTAAAGCTTGTGACATATAAACGCGCACATCAACCCAATCACTTTATTTAGCGTTCATGTAAACACTACATTCAGATTCATCAATCAGAATGAATTCAGTCCAGTTAATTAATGAGCGAGCTGAAAAAAAACACCTGATGTGGGTCAGCATCCAACCACTGTCTTTCCTCCCTCCCTGTCCCTCTGTCCCAGGCGTATAGAAGCCTTCGTCTTTCGGTTCTCCAACTGTGGCAGTGAGTTTCTCTGGGGCTTTCCTGTCCATCTCTCAGCCCTCTCTCACATCACTCTTAGAGACAGCTTTCTTCCACACTTGCCTTATGTATTATTGAGAGGGAGACTCAGTGCTGTCTTCTTTGTCTTTGTGTGGGCCTAAAGGCTCTCTAAAGGATCTGTTTAAACGCTCAACATGAGAAGGCAAAGGGGGCAAATGAGTGAGGGTGTCTGGATCTGACTGTCTTGAGCTCTGGGTTACCAGAAAAGCATCCCGAGACTCGGTACACTCTGTGTTATCGGACAGAGCACCACAGGGGCAGCAGCTCTTAAATATTTCATGAACTTCGGGCAGACACGCTGGGCTAAGACTCCTGGGCTCCGGATTTCAACTGCCTGACAAGATTGCGACTTGTTTAACACTTTGTGACTAAGGGCGATGTGGCAGGGTGTCGCGCTAGTGGCAAATCCACAAACAAAACGGCTTCCCGACCCGCAAATACACTCATCTGAAGAGACAGATAGCAAATGCAGCGACATGCACAAAACATATCCTCCCTCGTCGAATTTTGATCAAAGAGTCTATTTAGTGATAGCGCTATTTTCAGCGCTGTTGAACAGCCATCTTCCATTTCTTGACATCTTCACATCCATTGACTTCTCATTTGCAATGCCAACAGTCCATAACTTTATTTTAGTTTTTAATCTTCAGGGTTTCGAAATGTATTTTGCCATCTTGAAGGACTACATCAGTCATGGTCTTCTAAACTGTGTGGATGTGAATTAATGCAGCTCAAAGCTGAATTAATGAATCGAGTGTATAGTCTTCACATCATTTACATCATATTATTGCCTAACTGATTAAAGATCTGTTTTAGATGAGATGCGGAGATACAGTTTTTAAACAGAGACATTGATTTAGCTGCACACTGTGGAGGACGCTTTACACAGTCTATTAGCAGTGATGAGGAAGCTACTTCACAACTGTAATACTTTGAAAGTGCTACTCATAATGTAAAGCAGTTAAACCACAGTCAAACTATTTTAGAAAGCAATATCTTGTTAAATATGAAACCATCAGTGATATCATTTATTTTTTACAGTCAGAGCAGATTTTATCTAGTACAAAATCGATGAGGATCTCATTAAAGGTCACAGCAGTAAACTTGAATAGTTAAAATCTATATCTAATAGGTATAATGGACTTTATCTACATATTTCACTAGAAAAAAAGGGATATGAATGTTGTGCACCATTTAAAACAATGGTTAATTTGGGCGAGTATGGATGCAGACAGATTATTTTACATCAATGAATTGATTCACTAAAATTAATCAGACTTCCTTCTTCTGCAAAAGGTTTATAACACCTGGAGAAAGTTATACATACTTTAAACTATTTACTCACCCTGATGTTGCTGTATGACTTTGTTCTGTAGAACACAAAAAGAAGATAGTTTGAAGAATCCTGGTAACTAAACCACTTTGGTGACCATTGACTTCTATTGTATGGGGAAAAAACACACATTTCTCAAAATATCTTCTTTTATGGTCTACGCACTGTCAGAAAAAAAGGTACAAAAACTGTCACTGGGGCGGTACCTTTCAAAAGATACAAATATATATAATTTATGTACTAAATACCTTCGGGATGAAACAAATACAAAGGTGTAACTCTTGAAAGGGGCCCCAGTGACATCGTTTGTTTAGTTTTTTTTCTGAGAGTATAGAAGGAAGAAAGTCAAATATCACCACCTATGATAATTTTTGGGTGAACAATGCCTTTAACTTTCCCATTCATTTCAAGGGTAAACAGATTTAATTTTTTCAGCTCATTAATTCAAATTTAATTGACACTTGCAATATTGAGGAGAAATGTACATTTCATTGTGTATAAAAACACTGTTTGTTATCATGTTACAGAACACAGGCTTCTCACTGATTCTGCATCAGAACAGAATGATTAACGGTGTATACTGGAAACATCTGGCATCATAAATACTGTTTTATGTATTTCTGACAGGATGAATACATTCCTGTCAGCGGTGCCATGGGCTGTAAATTGATTAAGCTGGAGCAGTACTCCAGTGATGCCTATGAGCCTGTTTCATAGACACGCTTTAACCTCACATGTACTGTATTTGCTGCTAGTGTGGTGTTTTCATGCAGGCGGTGCTTATTGACACTTCAAATCCATATTTGCATGCACACCCAGCAAAAGTAGTGCATTTTTCAACCTGCACTTGAATATTTAGGGTTTTAATTTTTATTTATTTATTTATTTTTTGAGTTATTAAAATAGCCCAGGGCTCTCAGACCCAACAAACAGCACTTGATTTTTGAAGTAGTTGCAGTATTACAAGGCAGAATCAACCGCGAGATACTGAGAAGCGCTTTATCACCTTCTCAAATCCTCAGGGGAGAAGGAAGGGTGCTGACATGTGACCCCTGCAGTTATATTGATTGCTCGTGTCTGCTCTGAGGGGACAGTGATGTGAGTGATGGGCAGGGGACGGCTAGTGTTTATCCTCACCACAGAGACACTTTCTGCCTCCTCTACATTACCATCAAATCAGTTACACAACGGTTTCCTCTTTCCTGACTGTCAGTGTCACATACGTGCAAACAACTCTCTGATTACTGTGTCTCACAAACGTCTTATTAAGATGTCTAATGTGGATTCACTTGTAATTTCAAGGTGAACACATTGTGACAAAGAGACAGAGTAGACCAATGCACAGCCATGAAAAATCCATAAAATACACACCTACGTGTGTGTGTGTGTGTATATATATATATATATACTGTATATATAT
>NW_015505481.1:2455792-2460680 GCF_001515645.1 Sinocyclocheilus grahami | reverse complement strand
ACTGTATATATATATATATATATATATATATATATATATATATCATTTCACTGGGAGGAAACTCTAATATGAAGATGATTATGGTGCAATCTTACAGGGAGAAGGAAGCAGGGATGTATAATGATGACAACAGGGAATGATTCTTGTACAAAATGAAAAGAATTGATGATTAAATGTTATGTTACATTTTTGACTGAGTGATTTGATGTGCAGGTAGAAACCGTTTCTGTACAAAATTAGCTTTAATGAAAGATGATAGTAAAAATGTATTCAGTGATAAATATATGTAGTAATGAAAGGTGGAGCATTTCCGTTCTGAAGAGAGAAGTGGAAATGTTTTCTCAAATAAATTTGAGTATGCTGGAAGAGAGTGTTTTATTTGTTTCCTGTCTTTCGGTGTCTTCACAATTACTCACAATTTTAGTCAAATAAGGAAGTGAGGGAAATTCATTCTCAATTCAAAAATAAAACACATTTACGATACTTAAGGGGGAACAAAATTGTATTATTCACTCTCAGAAATGTTTTTGCAAAAACTGTACCTTTATGGGCACATCAGCTTATCACTGGGTCAGTTCCCTTAAAGGGACAACTTTAGACATTATTTGGCCCTAAAAAGATTCATATAGTACCTTAAGGGGACATACTACTCTAAGGTACTTTGGCACCTTTTAGGGGTAAATAAGGTACAAAGTTGTCCCTTTAAGGATACTGACCCAGTGATAAGCTCATGTGCCCCTAAAGGTATACAGTTTTATAATCATTATAAATGTTAAACAAGTACTGGTGGGATAGTGTGATTATTTGCTCTGCTCAAATACAATTATAGATCCATACATCAGAAATATGAATTTATGTCTTCTCTTACGCATACAGTCATGCAGAAAGCAGAATGGGCGAATTGAATAAAATACATGGTGTACTCGAGGACAACATAAAGCATGCAAGGTTTATAGTTCAAATCTAGTTTTATCCACCCATGTGTGTGTGTGTGTGTGTTTTAGATGATGGGCAGGGAGCTGGTGATTTGAAGCTTAGGTTTCCCTCAGAGGGATGATTTCAGACCCATAACTTTGGACAGCTTCAAAGTATTAAAGTTCCTGCAGAGAAAAAAAGTTCAGAGCAATATGTTGCTAGGCAGCTGATGTGGTGTAATCTTAAGCCTTTGCCTAGGATGCTTACAGAAACACGCTGTCTGTGTGTGTGTGTGTGTGTGTGTGTGTGTGTATTTGTGAATACATATTGAAATAAATTGCATCCTGGTTGGCATGGATATGCAATGCCTTAAAGGATTACTTCACCCAAAAATGAACCTTCTGTCATTATTTACTCACCCTTGTGTTGTTTTAAACCTCCATGTCTTTCTTTTCTTTTTTCCCCCAAAAAGAACATTGATTTTTCTCTTTCTTTTCTTCCCTATATAATGAAAGTGAATGAAGACTGGAGCTGTCAGACTACAAAAATGACAAGAAAAAGCACCATAAAAAAATGGTTCTTAAAAATTCAGCTTTGCCATTTCAGGAATAAATTACATTTTAAAATATTTTCAATTGGAAAATACTTGTTTTAAATTGCAGTATACTAATATTTATAATATTTCACAATATTACTGAGCACATAAATGCAGCCTTGGTAAGCAGAAGATACATAATTTAAAACATTTAAAAATCATAATGTTTCAAACTTTGGACAAACACTCTATCTTCTGAAGTCTTATGATAGTTTTGTGCTAGGAAACAAGTCATTTTGTGTTATTCAAGCCATTATTCACTGATAATCTGGTGCAACTGAGTCAGTGAGTGAAATTCAATAACCGGATTATGGGAAAGATTTGTGACCAAATGATTCAGACTGGTATATTTATAATGTTAATAATAATAAGAAGAAGAAGAAGAAGAAGAAGAAGAAGAATTATTATTATACAGAAAACACTGATATTTTTCAAAAATCCTACTTTTGTGTTCCATGGCAGAAAGACATAAACATAAACTTTAGAAAAAATATATAATATTTAGGTTTGCTTTCCCTTTACACTCAGTAGTGTCATTTGAAGTTTCTGCCCATGCAGAGCCAGTTTATGTAGATGCACAACATTAACTAATTAGATAACACTTCAATCATGCAAATGTCAAAGTCTCATAACAATTTCTTATACCTATAAATTTATTGATGCTTTCTCGGCTCACAGAGTATTTTCAATAATAGCAGACAGAAGGCTGTAGTAGCTCAAAACAAATAGTTACAAAGAAAGAAAATTGAAAGCAGCAAGTCATGGAAAGAAGCCCAGGAGTTCATTTAGGATCCAACTGTCATTTAGTGCTCCTGAGAGACTGTAAAAACCAACTGCACATTTTTCTTAAAAAAAAAAAAAAGCTTTTCAGTAAAACGTTAGGGTTGAGATCGAATACTCATTCTGCCAATCTGCTCTAGTTATACAGATCTGAGATGTGCAATTAAGGTTTTCGGGGTTTCTACAGCAACATCTACAACTACACAACCATATAGCACAGGATGAGAAAGAGGAAAAGAAAAAAGGCCAAATAAACCTCCAAACTGCGCTGTATTGAATGAAATGTAGAAGTGCAGTATGTGGCCACTGTCACTTTGCTCGGGATCGATGGGACTTGTACTCTGTATGTTGTAAATTGCACAGGAGTATCCTCTGAATCAATAAGTCTGTATCTAAGCACACAGGGCCAAGCCGTCAGTGTACGTACAAAGAGTGTGTAAAGAACATGCGGAGACAGGCTAAGCAGTTGGACCCACAGAGGTCATCGCTAGGACTAATAACAAGATCTGATTTACGACTGCAGCTAAACAGAGAGAGAGACAGACATGCGGTAAAGTTTACTACTAGATATGAATCTGCTAAACTAACTCTCAGCGGATTTCAATCGGGCCAACAATGAGTTCAGCTGATAATTTTACCTTACGAGGTCGGTTTAAAGAAATTAAATAATAATAAAAGATTAAATAATAATAAAATAAGTTCAAGTGACTGTTGCATCATATAAGCATTTTCATTCAGTGATTTCTGATAAAGGAAACATACTTATTAAAAGTGATTTATGCTGTAGTTGTTGCTGAAGTCTTTTATTGGTACAGCCCGCATGATTTAGTCTGCAAAGTTACATCACTTTAACAGCATGTCCTCTTTACAAACATTCTGTTTCCACTCATCTGCTTCACGCACTCTGTGCATCTTATCCTTCCAATTTCATGCCCTGTGACTTTAAGAGTTGTGCCATAATTATTTAAAGGGGTCATATGACGCGATTTAAATTTTTCCTTTCTCTTTGAAGTGTTACAAGCTCTTGGTGCATAAAGAAGATCTGTAAAGTTGCAAAGACTAAAGTCTCAAATCCAAAGAGATATTCTTTATAAAAGTTAAGAGTCAGCCACACCTACCTAAAACAGCTCATTCTAACACGCCCCCACATACCTACGTCACTATCTGGGAAGATTTGCATAACGCCGCCCAAATGTTCACGCAAAGAAAGAAGGCGTAACTTTTATTCTCGCTGTAGTATTGCTGCTGCCGCCACTGCCATGTCGTGAAGGCGCTGTGTGCTTTGTTGTGAAAGCGAAACTACTTTGTTTGGCCTTCCAAAAGAGGACGATATCCGCTTCGTCATGCCTAGAGCTGATCCGTGCTGGTCGCTGAGGAAATACTTCAACTTCGCGCTGTCGATCGCCGGATCGGCTTTCACCGTGGACAAAGCGGAGTCCAGCCCGGGGTCGTCACATGTGGTTGCCGCAGGCATCACAATATGGTAAGGGACGTAACATTTCCGTCACATGCTTGAGGTATTCGGCCAATCACAACGCACTGGATAGCTGGCCAATCAGAGCACACCTCGCTTTTTCAGAGTGATGAGCTTAGTAAAAATCGACGCGTTTCAGAAAGCCGGGGCGTAAAGGAGAACCAATAATGTACAGTATATGGAAAATAATGTGTTTTTTTAACCTTAAACACATTTCATTACACCAAATAATGTTCTTTTTAGCAACATCATATGACCCCTTTAAGGCTTACAGTATCAATGAGTACAAATTTAGAGGTTTGAATACACACATTGAAAGTTGGAAAGTCTCTGGAAATAAAGTTTACGATACATAAGAATGAGTATGTTAAAACCGAAAGAATGAAAATCATCAAAACACGAGATCAATTATTTATGCATAAAGCTTTTGTTCAGGTTCCTAGTACACACTATAACGGGGTGAAGAATCACACAACAAGAAATCTCAATCAATACCCCGGAGGGTGGATTTATTGGGGTGAGGGGTGCTCGTGAGAAAGGTACAGGTAGGTGCTCCGGTGCCGTGAGTGCTCTCTTCCATCTTCCCAGTGCAGAGGGTCCGTGCAGTGCAGAGATGAGGGCCCCCTTCACCTTCTGGAAGGCCTCCTCCGCTGCTGGTGTCCACTGTACCTTCTCCGGCTGCCCCTTCCTGGTCAAGTCTGTCAGGGAGGCGGCTAAAGAGGAGAAGTTGGGGATGAAGCAGCGATATTACCCCGCCAACCCTAAAAAGGCTCGTACCTGGGTTTTGGTCTCGGGTCTCAGAGCGGAGCGTACCGCCTCCACCTTCTTCTCCTGAAGCCAATGAGATCCCGTCCCACCTGGAAACCCAGGTACTTTGCCTCGGAGAGGGCAAGGTGGCATTTGCGAGGGTTGGCGGTGAGTCCAGCCCTCCGGAGCTCCGAGAGCACCCTCCGTAACCGGTCCAGGTGGTCTTCCCAAGCCTCTGAGTGGATCACGACGTCGTCCAGATAGGCCGCAGCGTAGGCCTGATGGGGCCGCAACAGGATGTCCATCATCCGCTGGAACGTGGCGGGTGCCCCGTGGAGGCCAAAGGGAAGGGTCCGGTACTGCCAGTGGCCACTAGG
>NW_015505481.1:2452810-2455413 GCF_001515645.1 Sinocyclocheilus grahami | reverse complement strand
TGGCATTTGGGGGGGTTGGCGGGGAGCCCACCCCCCCGGAGCTCCGAGAGCACCCTCCGTAACCGGTCCAGGTGGTCTTCCCAAGCCTCTGAGTGGATCACGACGTCGTCCAGATAGGCCGCAGCGTAGGCCTGATGGGGCCGCAACAGGATGTCCATCATCCGCTGGAACGTGGCGGGTGCCCCGTGGAGGCCAAAAGGAAGGGTCCGGTACTGCCAGTGGCCACTAGGGGTAGGGAAAGCAGGCTTATGTTTGGCATTCTCAGAGAGGGGTACCTGCCAGTAGCCTTTGGTGAGGTCCAACGTTGAGATATACCGGGCCCTTCCCAGCCAGTCCAACAGTTCATCCACCTGAGGCATGGGGTATCCGTCGAACTCGGATACCTCATTGAGGCGACGGAAGTCATTGCAGAAATGGAGGGTGCCGACCGGTTTTGGGACCATCACGATGGGGCTGGCCCATGGGCTGCGTGATGGTTCTATCACCCCTAACTTCAGCATCTGTTGAATTTCCTCCTCAATAGCTCGCCAACAAGCCTCAGGGACGAGGTAGGGCCGTTGCCTGATGACGACCCCTGGCGGCGTCCGGATGTCGTGCTGCAGGACGTTGGTCCACCCGGGAAGAGAGGAGAACACATCAGAGAACTGACCGACCAGGTGCTGCAGCTCCATCTTCTGGGCAGCCGAGAGGTGGGGGTTGACGTCAACAACCACGGGATCAGAGATGGCGAGGGCCACGAGCTGGTCTCTAGTCCCCATTCACTTCTTCAGGAGGTTAATGTGGTAGAGCTGCTCGGCTCTCCTCCTTCCTGGCTGACGCACCCGGTACGTCACCGGCCCAATCTTCTCCAGCACCGTATAGGGACCCTGTCAGGTGGCCAGGAATTTGCAGGCCGCATTGGGGACTAGGACCATGACTCGGTCTCCGGGCTGGAACTCCCGTGGCTGGGCTGCCCAGTTATAGTGGCGCTGTTGGGTCTGCTGCACCTTTGTCATGTGTTCCCGGACTAATGGCATGACCCGGTCGATCCTTTCCCTCATCTGTTTTACATGCTCGATGACAGCGCAATGGGCTGCCGGCTGCTGCTCCCAGGCTTCCTTCGCCACATCCAGGAGGCCGCGGGGTTGCCGGCCAAAGAGTAGCTCGAAGGGGGTGAAGCCAGTTGAGGCCTGCGGGACTTCGCGGATCCCGAAAAGGGCATAGGGGAGCATCAGGTCCCAGTCGCGTTTGTCTTCCGCGACCACTCGTCTCAGCATCTGCTTGGGGGTTTGGTTGAAGCGTTCGACCAGTCCGTCGGTCTGGGGATGGTAGACGGTGGTCCTCAACTGCTTCACCCGCAGCAGCAGGCAGAGGTCAGCCATTAGCCGGGACATAAAGGGGGTCCCCTGATCGGTCAGGATCTCCGCTGGGATGCCGACTCGGCTGGAGAGCAGGAGGAGTTCCTGGGCAATGGCATTGGCGGTAGCTTTTCGGAGGGGCACTGCCTCAGGGTATCGGGTGGCATAGTCGACGATCACCAGGATGTTTTCATGTCCCCGGGCAGACTTAGGCAACGGCCCCACAAGGTCCATCCCGATGCGCTCGAAGGGCACCTCGATGATGGGCAGTGGTATCAGCAGACTGGGGGGAGGCGTCCTGGGTGACGTCACTTGGCAGGTCGGGCAGGCTTGGCAGAACCGCTTCACTTCGGCCTCCAAGCCCGGCCAGTGGAAGTGGTCGCAGATCCGCTGGATGGTGTTCCCTGCTCCGAGATGCCCTGCCAAGGGATGGGAGTTAGCCAGCTCCAGTACGGTCTCTGTTTTGGTGCGTGGCACCACCAACAACAATTTTTCCTCCCCCCTTCGCTGCACGACACAGTACAGCAGGCCATTTTGCACGACGAAGTGCGGGAGAGGGTGGGGACCAGGCTGAACCTCCTTGCCTTCGATGACCCGGACCTGGGTCCATCCATGCTTCAGCCTGTCATCCTCCCGCTGTTCCTTCCCAAATAAGCCCCCTCCCGTCACCTGTTGGAACACATCAAAGACATTAAGATTTTGGGAGGGGGACTCACCTTCTCTCCCGCTATCCAATGCCAGAAGCACGTGCCGCTGACGAGGTCCTGTCGTGGGTCTCCTTCTTCGGCGGCCCCCTCCTGGGCTGGCAGGCTGCGTAGCCGTGGCCAGCAGGCGGTCAATGCCGGGAGCAGCCGAAATGGTCACCCTGCGAGCGGGAACTTGTCGTGTGTCCCCATGGACACAGGTTATGGGGAGGAAGGCTTTACACTCCGTTCGGGGGGCGAGAATATGCGACTGGACCAGAGTGACCACACTGCCAGAGTCCAGGATGGCCCGGAACGGCTTTCCATTCACTTTCACTTCCACCTCTGGCACTCCAACCGGCAGGTCGCGGTGCACAATGCAGCCTGCCAGCCAGGTCTGTGCGGGGACTTCCCTAGGCATGTGCTCATCCCGCTGGGAGGGAGCCGCCGGCCTGCATACTGGTCGCGGGGTGCCCTCCGGCGCGCACCACTCCTGGACCACCTTCCGGGGAAACGGCAGCGCTCGCTCCCCAGCATCCCGGTGTTGGGCCACATCTGCCAGCTCGACAGCCTCCACCAGCTC
>NW_015505481.1:2448685-2449631 GCF_001515645.1 Sinocyclocheilus grahami | reverse complement strand
GGGCTGGCAGGCTGCGTAGCCGTGGCCAGCAGGCGGTCAAACCCTGCCCAGTCTCTCCCGATCAGCACGGGGACGGGAAGATCCTTCATGACCCTGACTTCCACCGGCCAGGTGCCGGGAGCAGCCGAAATGGTCACCCTGCGAGCGGGAACTTGTCGTGTGTCCCCATGGACACAGGTTATGGGGAGGAAGGCTTTACACTCCGTTCGGGGGGCGAGAATATGCGACTGGACCAGAGTGACCACACTGCCAGAGTCCAGGATGGCCCGGAACGGCTTTCCATTCACTTTCACTTCCACCTCTGGCACTCCAACCGGCAGGTCGCGGTGCACAATGCAGCCTGCCAGCCAGGTCTGTGCGGGGACTTCCCTAGGCATGTGCTCATCCCGCTGGGAGGGAGCCGCCGGCCTGCATACTGGTCGCGGGGTGCCCTCCGGCGCGCACCACTCCTGGACCACCTTCCGGGGAAACGGCAGCGCTCGCTCCCCAGCATCCCGGTGTTGGGCCACATCTGCCAGCTCGACAGCCTCCACCAGCTCCGACGTGGTGGTTGGCTTCCTCATCCCAACGGCCTGTCGGTGAGATCGGAGAAGGGCTCCCAGCCGATGGAGCCCCCTCCAGCAGCCAGTGCTGCGTGAGTCGTGTGAGTTCGGCGGCTTGGGCACGGGCCGGCAGACGGGGCTTATACTCCCACTCGTGGAAGTGCTGGGCGGCACAGATAGGGGATAACCCCAGGCGGGCTAGGATTTCCTTCTTGACCTCCTTATATTGATCGGCGGAAGCGGCGGGAAGAGCGAAGTATGCACGCTGCGCTTCGCCCGTCAGCAGGGGAGCCAGCACCAGTGCCCAGTCTTCCTGATGCCACCCTTCCAAGGTGGCCGTCGCTTCGAACATTTGTAAGAAGGCTTCTACGTCATCATGAGGGGTCAGCTTGGGTAGCAGCTTC
>NW_015505481.1:2440121-2446912 GCF_001515645.1 Sinocyclocheilus grahami | reverse complement strand
GAGTCCAGGATGGCCCGGAACGGCTTTCCATTCACTTTCACTTCCACCTCTGGCACTCCAACCGGCAGGTCGCGGTGCACAATGCAGCCTGCCAGCCAGGTCTGTGCGGGGACTTCCCTAGGCATGTGCTCATCCCGCTGGGAGGGAGCCGCCGGCCTGCATACTGGTCGCGGGGTGCCCTCCGGCGCGCACCACTCCTGGACCACCTTCCGGGGAAACGGCAGCGCTCGCTCCCCAGCATCCCGGTGTTGGGCCGCATCCGCCAGTTCGACAACCTCCACCAGCTCCAACGTGGTGGTTGGGTTCCTCATCCCAACGGCCTGTCGGTGAGATCGGAGAAGGGCTCCCAGCCGATGGAGCCCCCTCCAGCAGCCAGTGCTGCGTGAGTCGTGTGAGTTCGGCGGCTTGGGCACGGGCCGGCAGACGGGGCTTATACTCCCACTCGTGGAAGTGCTGGGCGGCACAGATAGGGGATAACCCCAGGCGGGCTAGGATTTCCTTCTTGACCTCCTTATATTGATCGGCGGCGGGAAGAGCGAAGTATGCATGCTGCGCTTCGCCCGTCAGCAGGGGAGCCAGCACCCGTGCCCAGTCATCCTGATGCCACCCTTCCAAGGTGGCCGTCGCTTCGAACATTTGTAAGAAGGCTTCTACGTCATCATGAGGGGTCAGCTTGGGTAGCAGCTTCGCGGCTTGCACTCAGGGGTCCGGCAGCGGAACGCGTTGAGTGGCGGCGGCACGCAGTGCCACGAGTTCCTGCTCCATCTCTCCTTGACGGGTGGCGAGGTGCTCAACGATTTGTTGCTGGCGAATGCTAACCTCGGTGAGCCGCTGAAGGATTTCGTCCATGGCGGGGGAGGAGCCCTCGCCTGTGACAGAAACCAGAGACAAAAACAAGGAAAAAAGGTGAGGTGAAGAAGATCGCTTGTCGGTGATTCTTCACTGATTTGCCCGCATTCTCCACCAGTGTAACGGGGTGAAGAATCACACGACAAGAAATCTCAATCAATACCCCGGAGGGTGGATTTATTGGGGTGAGGGGTGCTCGTGAGAAAGGTCCAGGTAGGTGCTCCGGTGCCGTGAGTGCTCTCTTCCGTCTTCCCAGTGCAGAGGGTCCGTGCAGTGCTCCTGTGGGGCTGGTCAGTCACACACTGCTTTCTGTGGGGAAAATGAGAGGGTGAGTTAGTGCTCAGTCTCATGGAGGAATCTCCTTTATGGCAGGGCTTGCGTGGTTTATGTAGCCGCCGCCTGATGAGGTGCAGCTGTGACCGATCAGCCTGTGATGATGATGGCCAGGTGCTCCTCGCTTGTTTCCAGGGCGACGCTGATGAAGCTTCGGGACGCTCGTCACAAGACTTACAGACATATTACATCAGTCATACATACAAAAAGCATACAAAAGTATTTTTTTATCGTTGTGTTTTAGTACTTGGAAAACTCAAACAGGCATTATTTTTAAACAGCATTAAAAACAGGGAAATCAAAAACCTGCTGCCCTACAAGAGAAAGAGTTTAAGAGTCATCCAGAAAAACTTAAAACTTATGGATGTAAAAGATGAGAGATCACAGAAACAAAAGCCTGCACTCCTGATTAATGCTTCAAACATCTGGGCAAGGCTCTGAATAGTTAACAAAGCAAAGAACCAATTACAAATGTAGTTTCTCTTACACATTCATTCACATTTCATAAGTTAAATGAACTGTAACTATTCAAATGATGACAGGCACAATGCTAAGAGAGAGAGAGAAAGTTTCTTTTCACCCAATATTTTCAAATCCTTACATTAAAAAAATCAAAACAGCACAACTGTTTTCAACATTGTTTCTTGAGCATCAAATTGTAATGTAATGATTTCTGAAGGATCATGTGACACCGAAGACTGGAATAATGATGCTGAACATTCAGATTTACACAGGAATAAATTTCAACTAGCAGTCATTAAAATATCAGTTGGGAAATCTGCTTAATATCTGCTAGCGTTTTATTTTGATGGTCCCTCAACAGACATTCTACTGACTTTAAGTAACTCTGCAAGCATATGTCAACGTATTACTGTATACCAACCTTAACAGTCTACGAATATTCTAATGAGTGTTTACATGTTGCAAAGTTATAGTTAGTATAGTACTTATAGTTGAGATGTCTGAAGTAGTAAAATGTTTAAAGTGAACTATAAAAATAAAGCCTAACCACTATTACTCCTGCTCATCTGAAGCACAGGACTCATTTAGCCAACATCATCTGCATGATTATACAACATACTTATAAAAATACATGTGACAATTATTATAGAACAATAGGTTGTGTGGTGTTTGACATAAATAAACTATAATAGTTGTTATAATTAGTAATCTATAATTATAGTAAAATAATGTTTGTTGTTAATGAATGGAAATGTCTTTAATGGTATTAACAATGGGTTTGCAAATGACTATAATTACCCATTTTATTCCAAGAATCCTTTTAGTTTAATAGCAGTAATTGTATTGGTATATTTTCCTTGATTGTTCTTGAAATGGGACAGAAAAGAAAATGGCTGGTACTGCCCATTCTCACACCTGACTATTCTAGCAACCAGCAATTTTATCTCAAGGGTAGATTTGACAAAGCTTCTGCATTCATGATGATGCATATTATGACAATAAGAAATTATACAAATGGCTTGTTGGAGAAGCTACAGTTGTTGACGAAAAAAAAAAAAAAAAAAAACTTTTACTTTCAAGATGGGTGCAATAGCAGGTTTGTAGAGAGATGCTGAATACAGAGGAGCTTTAATTAGGAAGAACAGAGAGGATGAAATTAGAAAATTAGCCATTTGGATGAATCACAGTTTAAGCCCAAGACACAAATCAAGCATAATTACAGGCAAAGGTACAGTATCACTATCGAGTCCAACAGCATCTACAACCATTTGCCACTTCATATTAAACTCCTGAGGAAAAATGCATCTGATTGCATATTGAGGAAGCCATAGTAGTGAATGCGGCTGGGACTTGTGAACAGTGTCATCGCATATAGAGATACTGATTAATGACTAACAATAGCACAATACACAAGCATAGCAAGGTCAGCAAATCAGCATCTGATCCAGTGCTCCGGGCTGGCGCTAGAGAGCATGAATACTTTATACATTTAAATTGAGACTATCCCTTTAGATTTAATGAATGAGTATAAATGTTTAATGCCCTTTATTCTTTTGTTTCAGCCAAAAGACCTGAATTATTAATGTTGCTCAGGAGTGTAATCAAATTTTAAGCTGTCACTTGAAAGTGCTCAAGATAGGGATATATGACGGGAGATTGGAGTGTCTGTAATGGGAAGAGCTTTAGGGATGTGTGGCTGAGGATTGGTCAGCAAAGACATCTATAATACCCTAAGAGAGCTATCTGTTAACATTCCCATTTGTCTTAATAGCAGTTGCTCGAACCTGTATCTTTCCACATGGATTCTCACTTCAGGGCACACGAGCCAGTCATCTAAGCCATCGCTGCAGGAAAATAACATCATGATAACGCTGATTGGCTGATGGCACCACAACAACATCAAAGACAGCAGACGGGGAAAAAATTAAGTTTGCAGTTTATTTCATCATCTGAAATGTGTTGTAACTTATTCCAAAGCGCCAAGCACACAAAACATGTGCAGTGCACACATTTGAATTCATGCCGAATGAGAGAGTAACATGAGCCCAAGTGTATTTGTAGAGCGCATTTGCCACACAACACTAGTTTCAGTTTTTAAATTTAAATACATTTATTTAGGCTTGCTTTTTATAATAAATGTTGTTTATAATGAATACTCCTATACTTTTAGCTTGTTTTATACTTGTACTATACATAATTTCCTGTTATGTTAAATGTAACAGATTTGCAGTGGAGTGAGGGGAACTATGATACATACTTACAGTGTTTATAATGTTTGTAAATGTTTTGTTTTATTTTACATAATTTTAATGGAATAATAATAAAATACGACATGCACAGATGCAATGGTGTTGTTTTTCCTTTCAAATTTCGACTTTTTCACATTTTCCACAAAATATGGTACTAGGCAAATGTTTTCAAATTTGTAAAACAAAAAATATTTTTTAAAGGAAATTCTTCAGTTTTTAGTCAGCAGAGTGGTGTAGTTATAGTATCTACCAGCAGGGGGTTATTGACTGGAAATAACTCGGGTGTAAAACAAATTAAATACACCAGAGAGTAAGTCAAAGAGAAAATAAAGCAAAAGTAATTCATCTTTGAGTAAAGAAAAACAAGTTTTTGAATTAGGGAGGAAAATGAAAAAAAAACATATTTACACAGAAATATAGAAAAATGCCAATGCCAAAGTTAATGAGAAATTTACAGAAATTTAAGACACACAAACACACACACACACACACACACAACGATTATGTTGAGCTGTAAAAGTGTGATGGAGGTGTGTTCAATTTCTTGTCCAGGGGGTTAAAAACAGAGGAGAGAGATATCAGGGGCAGGACAGATACGAGCATGCTCAAAATAAATTAATTCAGAATGTGAAATGACACTATGAAATCACACCAACAGGTTAAAGTGAAATAAAAAAAAACACTACAGAATGAGAAAGAAAAAGAGAACAAGGAAAATGGTGTTTCTGCAAGAGCATAGTAACTCTGAATTCAAAAGAAACTAATGTTGTTGAGATGGTGACACAGATACTGAGAATAACCATGCCTCATTTCAAATAACTGATCAAACTGGATTGAAAAGTTCACATTTGTTACACAAATCATGAATCTGAATCACAGAAGTGCTCTGGAAAACACCCAATGGGCTTCCGCTGGAAATTCTAATCAGAAGAGACTGTCCATGTGAGCTTTTGTTTTGGATTTAAATCTATTTAATACATTTTTGGCTTAAACAATAGTTGGAAATTGCAAAATGCTGCTGAAGTATTGTGCAATAAGATTTGTTCATGTGAAATAAGTCTCCAGCTGTCCTGCCTTCATATGTGTAATATTTAGCAGATATGGCGTTCGGAAGTCAATAACATGCAGTTATCATTTCCATTTTACCAAGGTGCCATATGTTATATACTGTAATATCATGATCCTGGGAGCTGTGAATAAATGAAGACCAGATGTGCTCATGAAAAGCCTGACAATAGCATTGCTAACATTATTTACTGAGTGAGTACTAGGGGTTGAACGACTTCTGATTTTTTAAAGTCGACTTTTATGTGATGAAAGTCAAGTCGAAGTCGACTAGACGCTGATGACATCGTTAATGAACAAATAAGTCTGGAGCTGTGACAAACACCTTGTGCACAGCCAGCCTGGTCTCATGTTTATACGTAGGTATTAATACATAACATTTACAAGCACAAAACGTACATTTTTGTACGTTTTTATTAATGCTAAAACGTACAATTTAGACGTATTTCAACGTTTAAAACGTACAAATCGCTACGTATTTTTAGCTAAAAAATTTACGTATCTTTTATATCATTAAGATATTCGTATCAATGCATTTTTATCATTTTATCAATTAGCGATTTTGATTTTTAGACGCCTTAACCTACCTCCAAACCTAAACCTACACATTTTACAGCGAATATGCATTTTTATAATTTTATTAATACGCAATTTCGATTTTTAGACCCCTTAGCCTACCCCCAAACCTTAACCTACCCATTTTATAGCGAATATAAAAGGATATAAAATGCAAATGACCGAAATATGCAGGAAAATAACCATTTTAGTAACAATGTAGCATTAAAATATTTTTATAGTCTCTAATCCCACTCGTACTTATAAACCTAAGCATTTCTGTACAGTATAAAAAACATGACAGATAGATAAAAGCAATTACAATCATTTATTTATTGCAAAAATGTCAAAAGCAGCACCAAATGTAATCCAAATGATGCATTGCACCTGCAGTCCTCTCTGGCGGAATACAGTAGGTTTGTGTGATCCAGAGCAGAATTTATGTTGTTAATCGCTGAAAATATTATCCAGATAATTTTCCCGATCCTCTCCGTGAACTCGAGAAGGAGGCGCCTAGGGATGGGCGGATCGATCCTTAAGTATCCTCACAGAAAAATAGCGCGTCAGTCATCGCGGGCTTTGCTGTAGTGATGAGAAGTTCGGATCATTTTACCGACTCTGACCTTTGAGTCTCGTTCAGCAAAATGAACGAATCTTTTTTCGAGTCATTTCGTTCATTTCGTTAATTTTAGCAAAATATAATTAAAATGTTACATGTTACTTCCCTAATACGTCTACTACTTACGCAAACGTTGATCACACTACAAAGAGTACAAAACTGCTATAAGAAACAGAAAAGATTAATTCATTGTTTACCTGGGTCTTCAGTCTATGATTAGCTCACCTCACCGCTTATCTGACAAGTCTTCGGGTTTGGGCTTATGGGGCTGTCACGTGATGAATGAACGACTCTGAAAAACCCGAAGACTCGAGAGCTGAACTAATCAATTCTCTTTCCGGCTCAGACTGCATTGGTTAAACTTATGGGGCTGTCACGTGATGAATGAACGACTCTGAAAAACCCGAAGACTCGAGAGCTGAACTAATCAATTCTCTTTCCGGCTCAGACTGCATTGGTTAAACTTATGGGGCTGTCACGTGATGAATGAACGACTCTGAAAAACCCGAAGACTCGAGAGCTGAACTAATCAATTCTCTTTCCGGCTCAGACTGCATTGGTTAAACTTATGGGGCTGTCACGTGATGAATGAACGACTCTGAAAAACCCGAAGACTCGAGAGCTGAACTAATCAATTCTCTTTCCGGCTCAGACTGCAT
>NW_015505481.1:2437456-2438757 GCF_001515645.1 Sinocyclocheilus grahami | reverse complement strand
CAACGTTTAAAACGTACAAATCGCTACGTATTTTTAGCTAAAAAATTTACAAATATTTACGTATCTTTTATATCATTAAGATATTCGTATCAATGCATTTTTATCATTTTATCAATTAGCGATTTTGATTTTTAGACGCCTTAACCTACCTCCAAACCTAAACCTACACATTTTACAGCGAATATGCATTTTTATAATTTTATTAATACGCAATTTCGATTTTTAGACCCCTTAGCCTACCCCCAAACCTTAACCTACCCATTTTATAGCGAATATAAAAGGATATAAAATGCAAATGACCGAAATATGCAGGAAAATAACCATTTTAGTAACAATGTAGCATTAAAATATTTTTATAGTCTCTAATCCCACTCGTACTTATAAACCTAAGCATTTCTGTACAGTATAAAAAACATGACAGATAGATAAAAGCAATTACAATCATTTATTTATTGCAAAAATGTCAAAAGCAGCACCAAATGTAATCCAAATGATGCATTGCACCTGCAGTCCTCTCTGGCGGAATACAGTAGGTTTGTGTGATCCAGAGCAGAATTTATGTTGTTAATCGCTGAAAATATTATCCAGATAATTTTCCCGATCCACTCCGTGAACTCGTGAAGGTGCGCGCGCATCAATCAAACGCATCTCACCAGAAACACGGCTTGCAGGCGAGAGCCAATGAGCGTTCGATTATCCTGCCGTAAAACCTGTCATTTGAAGTGGCAACATTTGAATTTGTAAAGAGCGCGTCAGTCATCGCGGGCTTTGCTGTAGTGATGAGAAGTTCGGATCATTTTACCGACTCTGACCTTTGAGTCTCGTTCAGCAAAATGAACGAATCTTTTTTCGAGTCATTTCGTTCATTTCGTTAATTTTAGCAAAATATAATTAAAATGTTACATGTTACTTCCCTAATACGTCTACTACTTACGCAAACGTTGATCACACTACAAAGAGTACAAAACTGCTATAAGAAACAGAAAAGATTAATTCATTGTTTACCTGGGTCTTCAGTCTATGATTAGCTCACCTCACCGCTTATCTGACAAGTCTTCGGGTTTGGGCTTATGGGGCTGTCACGTGATGAATGAACGACTCAAACCCGAAGACTCGAGAGCTGAACTAATCAATTCTCTTTCCGGCTCAGACTGCATTGGTTAAACTTATGGGGCTGTCACGTGATGAATGAACGACTCTGAAAAACCCGAAGACTCGAGAGCTGAACTAATCAATTCTCTTTCCGGCTCAGACTGCATTGGTTAAACTTATGGGGCTGTCACGTGATGAATGAACGACTC
>NW_015505481.1:2415650-2436511 GCF_001515645.1 Sinocyclocheilus grahami | reverse complement strand
CGTGATGAACGAACGACTCAAACCCGAAGACTCGAGAGATGAACTAATCAATTCTCTTTCCGGCTCAGACTGCATTGGTTAAACTTATGGGGCTGTCACGTGATGAACGAACGACTCTGAAAAGCCCGAAGACTCGAGAGCTGAACTAATAAATTCTCTTTCCGGCTCAGACTGCATATGTTAAGCGTATGGGGCTGTCACGTGATGAACGAACGACTCTGAAAAACCCGAAGACTCGAGAGCTGAACTAATCAATTCTCTTTCCGGCTCAGACTGCATATGTTAAGCGTATGGGGCTGTCACGTGATGAACGAACGACTCAAACCCGAAGACTCGAGAGATGAACTAATCAATTCTCTTTCCGGCTCAGACTGCATATGTTAAGCGTATGGGGCTGTCACGTGATGAACGAACGACTCAAACCCGAAGACTCGAGAGATGAACTAATCAATTCTCTTTCCGGCTCAGACTGCATTGGTTAAACTTATGGGGCTGTCACGTGATGAACGAACGAATGTCAATTTTGTACGTTTAAATGCTGAAAATACGTAAGTATTTGTACGTTTAGATGCTGAAAATATGTCAGTATTGTACGTTTTAGTGCCTGTAAAAACGTAAACGTTTTATAGAACCACCATGTTACGTAAAATACATACGAATTATCATGAGATCAAGTTGGCACAGCTATGGCATGACACAGCTCTGCCCACATGGCTGTTGCTCCTATAACAGCTTTTTTTATCAGTTCGTTTGTCTTTAGGTCGTATTTATTTCTCACAGATTTCTGCTCATTCTAAATCAGATACAGATAAAGTAGCACAGTAAAGATTACATTAATATGAATGCATTAGTGATAGCGATTGCGTGTGTGGATTAATTCTACCTGGCAGCGTCTCTCTACTAGTAGTGAAGCTGTGGAATTTAGTTATTAAGAAATATATGCTTGAACTTTTCAGTTTCTAAGCTATTTTATTGAGAAATCACAAAACAGTGTTGACAATACATTTCCGCGCTGAATGATTATGTGCGCGTGATGTACGCACTACTGTCTGTAGCCTATGTGTTTGCGTTACAGTGCAGCAGCGCATTAGATTAGAACAGCGATTAACTTACCTGTACAATAAGCTGTTTAAAACGTGCATTCTCTCATTCAATTTCGAGCATCCAGTAATATAATCCCACATGTCTTGTGGATCGCTTTCAGAGTATGCATTTATTTGTCATTTGAACTGTTTGCAAACGGAGCGTAAATGTGGAAGTCCTTCAAAGATTTCTTATCCTGTTGTGCCCTCTATAGGACCAGCGACTAGTCGACGTCAAGCTTAAAGCGTCATGGCAGAGCATTGAAGTCGACTAGTCGATTAGTCGTTGCAACCCCTAGTGAGTACATCTTAAAATCTCAGTTTTTCTTTTCCAAAAACAGATAACCACTGCATATATGGGTACACACAGAAAATCAGCAACAGTATAAAACAATTTAACATTTCTAAAAATGTGAGCGGTGCTTTCCTGAGCAAAACATGATGTAAAGGTGTTTTATCATCCACCGGGTGAAAAAATATACCATGTGATTTGATGTCTCATTAGTGTCTGTTGCACAAATAGTGCTGAACAAGTTACATGCCAAATGTAATAGTTAAGTATAGGGGTATGTTCAAATGAGTATGAGTAATAGTGATGCTTGCCTTGGCACAAACCATCAGATACAATGCATACTGGGAAAACATTTAACCTTTCTTGGCATGAATTATATGTGATTTATTATTATTATTGAGGTAGAGGCAAGCAAGGACATTTTTCTTCTTTAAGTTCTGGTGGAAACTTAAGTATTTATGCATTGCCCAGAGCACTTCTGTGGCGAGTACATATGCACCCCTTTTACAAATATATATTTCATATCTTAATTTTATTTTGTTTTGGGCTTTTCCTCAAGTGTTGTGGTTTAATTCCTTTAGTTTACTTTTGTTTCCCAAGGCCCCAGTAGTACAACATTCAATCATTGAATCACTTGGAGCGTTTCTTAAGTTAATAACAACTGCATGTCCTAACATACACTCCAACACCACATCTTTTATCTAGGTTGCCATGAGATTATTTATCCTGTTCACATGCTATTTTGATTAAGTACATTTAAAATAAGTTCATGTTCTTTAATATTGAGTGTTTTTCTAATAAACAACCTCCATTTCCATAAAGATATTACTTTATTCTGTGCCACACAAAAGAAAATATTTAGAAGAATATATCTTCTTTTATGTTCCACAGAACAAAGAAAGACATAGAGGTTTGGAACAACATGATGGTGATGAATAAATAATTTTTGGGTGGACCCCTTAAGTACATGATTGTTCAAAAAATGGGGTTGGCAAGATATTTATAATGTTTTTGAAAGAAGTCATTATTTTAATTAAGGCTGCATTTATTTGATAAAGAAAACAGGAATACTGTGAAATATTATTATAATTCAATATGTAACTCTTTTCTATTTTAGAATATTTAATATTTTAAAATGTAATTTATTCCTGTGACGCAAAGCTGAATTTCCAGCATCATTACTCCAGTCTTCAGTGTCACATGATCCTTCAGAAATCATTCTAATATGTTGATTGCTGCTCAAGAAACAATTTTATTATTATTATTATTATTATCAATGTTAAATACAGTTTTGCTGCTTAATATTTTTGTGAAATCAGCATGAAACCATTGTTTTAATAGAAAGTAAAAAAAGAAGAATAGAAATATTTTGTAACACTGTAAATGTCTTTACCATCACATTTGATGTACTTAATGCATCCTTGCTCAAGTATTAATAAAACAAAAAAAAACAAAAAAAAATCCTACTGACCCCAAACTTTAGAATGGCAGTGTACAACGATTGTGTCTATTATACAATACAGGTATCTGTATTGTCCAAGCTCTTTGTATTTGTCTAAATTTCCAGGTATTGTTTAGAACAAGAGTTTTAAAATAAAAAAAATCCTACTGACCCCAAACTTTAGAATGGCAGTGTACAACGATTGTGTCTATTATACAATACAGGTATCTCTATTGTCCAAGCTCTTTGTATTTGTCTAAATTTCCAGGTATTGTTTAGAACAAGAGTTTTAAAAAGCCATTTGGAGAGGTGTGTACTTGAGCACAAATGCTGAATGCAGAATGAGTGTGTATCTCTGCTGGATGTTGTACAGTAAGTATGTGGGTGTCTGGTGGTGGGATATAATGAGCAGTGTGAGTTCAGGACACAAAACTCGCCGTGAGGTATGAAGCTCACGGAACAGAGCCTGCTGTGAGCTCTGAGCTCTCTAATGAAGGAAAGACTCTACCTTATGTAACTGTACCTGTGTGTGTATTTGTTTTTGTTGTAGAGGTTAGGTACTGTAATGAGGGCTAATAATGTTTGGTACCTGTGAGCCATATAGGTCAGTTCACACGGTGAAGAGCCTGGTAATGAGATTCGAATGATCAGAGCCTCTCAGGAGTCTAACATTATACACACATACTCAAAGTAATGGGCAGGTCAAAGGTCACTGCTTGTTTATACATGTGTACTCGAAGACCCAGCAAAATATAAAGTAGCATGGTCTAACAAAGTGGGTCACAAGTGGATTTACAACCCAACACATCCAACCAAATCTGAAAACATTTTACAATAAAGTTCCTTGTGTAAAATTATAGTTGAAATATTGAAATATTCAGTGTTGGGGAAAGTTACTTTTAAAAGTAATGCATTACAATATTGCGTTAATTAGTTATTAATTAGTTATTAAAAGTAACTAATTACATTACTTAGTTACTTTTTATGGAAAGTAATGTTACGTTACTTTTGCGTTACTTTTTAAATCTGGGCAGGGCTTGCTTGTTTGGTTTTAGGCATGGGCCGGTATGAGATTTTGACGGTATGATAACCTTAAAGGGATAGTTCACCCAAAAATGAAAATTTTATGTTTATCTGCTTACCCCCAGGGCATCCAAGATGTAGGTGACTTTGTTTCTTCAGTAGAACACAAATTATGATTTTTAAGTCCAGCCGTTGCAGTCTATCAGTCGTATAATGCATAGCAATGGTAACAAAATCTATGAGAGTAAAAAAAAAACATGCACAGACAAATCCAAATGAAACCCTGCGGCTCATTATAAAGTAGCATGGTCTAACAAAGTGGGTCACAAGTGGATTTACAACCCAACACATCCAACCAAATCTGAAAACATTTTACAATAAAGTTCCTTGTGTAAAATTATAGTTGAAATATTGAAATATTCAGTGTTGGGGAAAGTTACTTTTAAAAGTAATGCATTACAATATTGCGTTAATTAGTTATTAATTAGTTATTAAAAGTAACTAATTACATTACTTAGTTACTTTTTATGGAAAGTAATGTTACGTTACTTTTGCGTTACTTTTTAAATCTGGGCAGGGCTTGCTTGTTTGGTTTTAGGCATGGGCCGGTATGAGATTTTGACGGTATGATAACCTTAAAGGGATAGTTCACCCAAAAATGAAAATTTTATGTTTATCTGCTTACCCCCAGGGCATCCAAGATGTAGGTGACTTTGTTTCTTCAGTAGAACACAAATTATGATTTTTAAGTCCAGCCGTTGCAGTCTATCAGTCGTATAATGCATAGCAATGGTAACAAAATCTATGAGAGTAAAAAAAAAACATGCACAGACAAATCCAAATTAAACCCTGCGGCTCATGACGACACATTGATGTCCTAAGACACGAAATGATCGGTTTGTGCGAGAAACCGAACAGTATTTATATCATTTTTTACCTCTAATACACCACTACATCCAACTTCCTTGAGCGCGTGCATGGCATCCGATGCGTGAGGTGTGTACGCACTCTGGCGTAGTTCTCAGGCTGAAGGAAATGTAAATTCACGTCTGTACAGTAGAATTCAGAAGAAGAAAGTTCAACACTCTTCAGCAATAAAAAAAAAACAAATGTTAGTTTATCTTGAGTCATTTTTGCTTATTAGTATGGTTGAATTGGATCATCGAAGGTCAGCAGCAAAGACACCGGTTAATAAAATGGGATTAAATGCATAAAGGATATTTGTATTATTTAACATATCTAATTATTGCAGGTTTGCGTCATATTCTGAGTTGTTTTTATTAATTGTATTCATTTTGAGGAAAACTGAATCTTTTTTTTTTTGTGAGTGAGATGAACTGATGCATGTTCACATTTAGTCTAGAACTAAAGTAACATCTTACTCCCGATTTCTCTCAACATGGGGACAGGAGAGCTTTCAATCAATAAATG
The DNA here is from genome assembly GCF_001515645.1 of Sinocyclocheilus grahami. Lineage (NCBI taxonomy): Eukaryota > Metazoa > Chordata > Actinopteri > Cypriniformes > Cyprinidae > Sinocyclocheilus > Sinocyclocheilus grahami. The sequence goes on along the minus strand of NW_015505481.1, from coordinate 2,431,242 downwards.
GTGGGAAAAAAGTAACTGGCGTTACTTATTTGAAAAAGTAACTCGGATATCTTCTTTTAAATTAAAAAGTAATTAGTTACTTTACTAGTTACTTGAAAAAAGTAATCTGATTAGGTAACTCACGTTACTTGTAATGCGTTACCCCCAACACTGGAAATAATAAATTGCTAATCTTGGTTAAGGTTGATTTCTATACATAGTAACGCATCTTAACATTTCAAGCTGTATAATATGAGTTAACTATGAACAAGCGCATATTAAATTACCCTTAACCTAGATTCATAAATCATGTTCACATTTAGTTCATAATACCTAATGCATTGAACCATTTTGTAAAGCATTACCCCAAATTTTTGTCTATTTACACTAAGTGCAATAGCCCGCCTTGTTGGCAGAGGCTAATTACACTAACGCCACCCACCAACATGTGTGTTGGGCTGGACAACATTACAAAAGACTCTAATTTACCAACTCCTCCAGTGGCGTAGATGGTAAAGTGTGTGCCGTGGTCTTTTTGACATAATCGACCCGGGTTCAACTCCGCCAACTTTTTTCTCCCTTTTCAAATCTAATATCACAGCAGAAATGCATTTATTTTCAATAAAAATTAAGGAAATAATCTAAAAGTATCGGGTAGGGTTAGGGTACATCTAGGGAGGACTTATATTGTCCTAATAAGGTAACATCCACTTAATAATTTGAATCAAAAATATAATTTACACTTAATACTTGCTAAGTTATTATTGCACATGGTTTCATAATGTACTTCAATACTGAGGTGCAGATAATTGCCAATATTTGCAATAAATAGTATAAATAGCAGAACATCCTGCTATTTTAACAGTGTAAATAGAATCTATAGCTGTTTACACTTAGTGTAAATTGTTACGGGGCTGACCAGACTTGAGACGTGCGGATCCATGTGCAAGCTTTATTCTTAACAGAAGACAGAGACGTGGTCATAGAACAGGCATGGGTCAGATAATGGCAGACAGGCATATGGCGGGCAAGACACAAGAATAAACCTAAGGCTAGCGGAGATCAACGATCGGCAAACAGAATCAAAGGAGCGAGACTAGAGGAATAAACCAGGTAAACAGGCAATGATCAAAGACTAAGAAAACAGACAGGGCAAAACTAGGCTAGGACTAGAAATGAACGAGGGCTCTGTAGAGTAGCTATCACTAGGCACAAGGCACGACTATCCAATACTCGGTAGTTTGACAGGAGATGGATAGAGTGTTAAATAGTGAGTGAATTATATGATACAGCTGTGTGCAATCAGTGCTGTGTGCAATCAGTGTAATGAATGATGGGATATGTAGTCCGGGGTGATATGCAACAGTGTGTAGTGTGAGAGTCAATGAAATGGAAAGGGTGACCTCTGATGGCTAGCAGACGGAAGTTCATGGACCGGATACGTAACATAAATAGCATATCGCTGTAGGGATTTTCTTAATATGAACAGACCCTGATATCAGCATTCACAAAGTTTGCTAAATCACCCAGCACATGAATGAAAACACTAGAGGGAGCTTATTTACTGTTAATTATATACAAGTGGGGGAAAAAAGTATTTAGTCAGCCACCAATTGTGCAAGTTCTCCCACTTAAAAAGATGAGAGAGGCCTGTAATTTTCATCATAGGTATACCTCAACTATGAGAGACAAAATGAGGCCTCTCTCATCTTTTTAAGTGGGAGAACTTGCACAATTGGTGGCTGACTAAATACTTTTTTGCCCCACTGTATGTATGTTATGTATGTAATTATGTATGTTTGAATAAATCTTTCATGAAGACAAGATTTTATGAAAACTACTTTGTGTGAAATTGAGTTATATACAAATGTTTTCATTTGAGTGTGATTACATATCTGATTATAAATAGCATTGAATATAACAGTGCGGTATTATAAATTTTTTATTATCAGTGTTAAAACAGTTTTGTTGCTTAAAACTTTGTGGAAACCATGAAACCATTTTTTATGATAAATATGATATGATACGATACATGATATACGTAAAAAAAATTGACAGTAAGTTTATGATAGTGAAAATATTTGTTGTTTTAATCTTTTAAACTGTCCTAATTACAGTATGTGCAATATTGTTGGTCAGGTTACTGTACTTTATTATTTGCATCTGTTGTCAGAAGACCTGTGGCTTATTTTTGGATCAGTTAAAAATAATTAATAATTGCTCCAATATTTGCACTTTTCCCTATAGTTCCATAATATCCTGAAGTTTTATTGTCATTCAGGACTATATTATTGTACAAGAGAGAACAAATTATTGTTTTACCAGCGGGCCACGACATGCAACACTTAAGGGGCAGTGCAAGGGCACTGAAACAGGATTTAGCAGCTTGAAGAAAATAGATATGAAAGTGAGCGCACAGGAGGTTGGGCCAGGGTACAGATAAATATAAGACAGCACAAACAGACAAAACGTGCAGCGACAGTACAGATAGTATGTGCGCGAAAACATAAATATAGACATTGTCAAGTGTATAGACTTCTATATGTGTTGTAGTTGGCGTTGTGTGATGGAAACACACAGGAAGAATAAATCTTTTGCAACACGGATCTCATAGCTCTCGCTATTTTGCCATCCATAAAGGGCAGAGTCACTCACAAAAGAGCACTTAATACGTCTAACTTGCTCTAAAAGAGAGCAGGAGCGTTTTGCAATATTTTTTTAACTCCCATCCTGAGGGTCCTTTGGAAACAGCTGACGCACAGCGTTCAGCCGGCACATCATTTAAGGAGCACTTGATGAAGGGAGTCAGGTATGAGTTCAGCTCTAGACTTGAGCACTGCTGTGACACAGGAACAGCACATTGAACAGAACGTGACAGATGTTCAGTCAGCTCATGCCATGATTTTTCCTGTAACAACCGGACCTCTCATTCTCGATTCCTACATATCCTCTCTCTCTGAGGACAGCTACACTTTACCCTGCTCCAAATCCAGTCCTAATCCTGCTGTCTGAACAGGGTTTTAACAGCAGCGTAAGAGGATCCCCTCTTACAAACCAGTCGTAAACCTAAACGCTGTCCTAATAACACATGGCACTCTTTATCTCATTTGCGTGATTCAGAGCGGCGGCGTTTATAATTACGCAAATGAAAAATGACTCCAAACAAAGTGCACTAAGTGGCCCAGCCAATCATTTGTGCTGATGAAACTCAGCTGAGAGGGTGTTTATATTACATGGATCATCTGGGCTCAGCTCTGATTTGAGATCAGGCCAAGCATGCTGTGCAGGTTGCAGAGATACATGAAGCCTAGCAGTTTGTAATTAGCCATTGGAGGGAAACATAGTGCATGGACATCAGTCAATAACTCTGCGTGATTCCTTAACGAATAAAAACTCACACGTGACCTGAATGACTTACTTTCTTCTGTGAAACATGAAAGAAGATATTTTGAAGAATGTTTTTGTCCATATAATGAGGTCCAAAACAACATTGCCTTTCATTGTCAATGTTGTTTTGGACCTCATTATATGGACAAAAACATTCATTCACAAAAAATAAAAAAGCACTGTTCAGTCTTCACATTCCTAATCTTCATTTGTATTCCGCAGAACAAAGTAAGTCATACAGGACTGGAACAACATAAGAGTGAGTAAATTATGATTGAATTTTCTGTTTTCTGTTTTGAGGTAAATTATTCACTTGTGTTCTGTTTCTACAAAATATGTAAATATGTACAGTAAGCCCCATTGGCTTCATTGGTTCCACCCCCAAACTGGCTAAGTGTCACACTCAAACAAACAAACAGAGTTTCCATATATTTTTCCACATACATTTTAGAATAGGGAACAATTCTCACTATTAGCTAGATGCTTATTAGCATACCTATTATTAACATATTGGCTGTTTATTAGTGCTAATAAAGCACATATTCTGCATGACCATATTCTACATCCCTAATACTACCAATACCTAAACTTAACAACTACTGTACTAACTATTAATAAGCAACAAATTAGGAGTTTATTAAGGCAAAAGTTGTAGTTAATGGTTTATTAATGGCAATAATTGGACCTTACAATAAAGTGTGACCATTTTTCCATACCTGCTAGACCCCTGTATAATGTGTGCTTGTTTCTCTGTTTTAATATTCTACATTTTGAAAATTCTACATTTTGACTTTATTCAAGAATTTGTCTCCTCCGCATCACCCTATAGCGCCATTTTGGAGAGTATCACATACGTAAGCAATGTATGCATGTATGTACTCGGATATGTTGTTTACGTTCAGATCAAAACGTAAACAACATGAACAGTGTATCCATGTATGGTGCTGCTGACACAGAACTGCATACGTTGTTTACGTATGTGATACTCTACAAAATGGCGCTATGGGGGAAGAGACAAATTGTTGAATAAAGTCATTATTTTTGTTTTCTTTGCACACAAAAAGTATCAGTTACCACTGATGTCACATGGATTATTTTAACGATCTCCTTGCTACGTTTCTGAGCCTTGATCGTATAAGAATCCTTGCTGTCTATGGGAGAGTCAGAGCGCTCTCAGAATTCATCAAAAATGTCTTAATTTGTGTTCCGAAAATGAACGAAGGTCTTACAGGTTTGGAACGACATGAGGGTGAGTAATTAATGACAGAATTAAAATTTTTGGGTGAACTAGCCAATCCCTTTAATTACTCACCCTCGTGTTGTTCCAAACCCGTAAGACCTTTGTTAAAAATACTTTTTGTGCACAACGAAAACAAGAGTATCACGACATATGCCTGTGTATTCCTCTCTTTACAAACAAGCCGCAGTGCATCCGGGTTTTACGTCAGAATGCCGACTCCGGCGTCAGTAGCACCACACGCATTCGTCGTGGTACTGTCGTGAACACTCAGCGAAGACTGACACGGAAGAGAGGAAATGTTGAATAATTATATTTTACAATATTAATGTTTTTACTGTCTTTTTTGATCATATAAATTCAGTATTGTGAGCATAAGAGATTTTCAACCTGAAATTACATCCATAAAGAGAGCATCATTTATGTTCACTTTGAGGAAGGGCCCTCGATGAAAAGACTCTTTTGTTCACCATAGTATGTGGGCTGAAACCCAGAAGTTTGATCAGTATGAGCCATAAACCACCACAAGTGGGCCCTTGAGCGAGGCACTTATCTTGCAGTTGCTCCAGGGGGATTGTTCCTGTAGTAAGTGAACTGTAATGTGTTTGGATAAAAGTGTGTTAAATTATTGCTGGCTTACTAGGGGCTACAGCTTTGTGCTCAACTGGTTGCTAGTGGATGTCAGTGCATAACTATTATTACTACCCTCTACAATTTGTTTTCATGGGGGATTGAAGATCATCTCTATGGCGAACCTGCTTTTATATACTGAGGTGGAAGTTTCTGAAAAGGAAGATGAAGGGGTCTTTAGCGGGAACAATGGTGTATTTTGCTTCACACAGATGCACTGTTGTAATGGGTCGGCTCAACAGTGCAGACAGCAGCTATCCACACAGCCGAAAGTGAGAGATGGGCTTCAGTGTCACTCTCTGTCAACCAGAGCAGCTGGAATCAGACCATCTGACAGCACTGCCAGCAAGAAGGATGGAGAGTTTGCTTTAGAAAAACCCCAATGCATTCATCATGAGGCCTCTCTCATGTGGTTTAAGTGAACAAATCACCTTTTTCTATTTTTCTCTCCAACTAAAACTATATGTGTGAGAGTACATTGAAAATACTAGTCTGTTGGTTGCCTGAACCACTGGTCAGCTAATTAGTCATAAGAAAGCCATGTGCAATTAGGCTGATTTCAGGTTTCCATGATTGTTGTGTTCTTGCACTCAAAAACAGCTAAGCAGAGCTCACAGAAGTGAAAAAAAAAACTTTTCTAAAACGGAACTATCATTTACTTAAATATGCTTCCAGCAGCATACTCAAAAAACAGCATGAGATGTGACACAATGGCCAAAGATGTGCTTTAAAGGGAATGATGCAACTTTTTGAGAGTTTTACCATGCAGTGGTGTAACAGCCAAAGCAGAGCATACTAATTAAAATACCACTGCTACAAATATCAAAACAACAATAAGATAATCTATATAAACTAGGTTTCATGGATGACTTATTGACCATCATGACCCATCCCTAATTGCAAAATGTGGCAAATTCTTGTTATTTCTTAAACACCACTACATTTATCTCCTTTGTTGCATGCAGGGGTGTCGCTAGTGAAATACCGCTGTACTCCAGTAAAATATTACTGATGAATCCATGTCAGATGGTGGAGATTACTTTATATCGACTTGGGAATAATTTTCCCTGGTAATATTTCAGAAATAATGTCCTGTTTGTTTTCAATCAGCTGCCTAGAATCAGAACTGAACATTTTGTCATAATTTGCTCACCCTCATGTCGTTCCAAACCTGTATAAGTTTCTTTCTTATGTTGAACACAAAAGGAATAGTTCAAAGAATTTTGAAGAACCAAACAGTTGTTGGTCCCCATTGACTTCCATAGTAGGGAAAGTAATATTATGGAAGTCAATGGGGACCAACAACTGTTTAATTACCAGCATTCTTCAAAATATCTCCTTTTATGTTGAACATGAGAAAGAAACTCATACAAGTTTGAAACGGAATGAGGGTGAGTAAATTATGACAATTTTAATTTTGGGGTGAACTATTCCTTTAATAAAATAAAAATGTGCTGGATGTGGTGGATATTTACCGAAAACTGTAGTAAAGAATACTTACGAATATCTTCTATTTATTTTTCAGTGATGAAGCAGCTCTTTATTTTATGTGTAGTTTGTGAACAACTCTGTCCTGCAAATAAAAGCTATGTATATCAATACATCCAAAACAGTATGGAAAAAATATCATCAGTACATTACTTTTTTTTATGGGAGGCCTGTGCCCCAGCACTGATGAAAGGTTATAAATGTTCTTCGTATGTCGCTAACTCAGTTAGCTGGATTTGATTGTTGACAATTTGGCATGATCTTGGATTAGTTGGTTCTTCAAAGCTCATCCCGGAGTTGCTGTCATAGCAACAGGTTCATAATCTTAAACCTGCTCAGGAGCAGGCTTATTTCTTGTAAACAGGATTAGATTGCATCTTTTTACGAGGAATTGATAGTTAAAATCTATCCCAACCCTACTGATCCAGGGACAATAAATTAAAATAGTAATAATTTAAAAAATAATAAAAAAATAATGTTGTGTAGTCTATAATAGACATAGCCAGGTTTACTCACTGAAAGATTTATTCATCATAAAATAAATACTTTTTAATCTTATTAGAATCTTACACACATGCTATACAGTTAATCTGAGTCGCGCATTAATTTGAGTGGTGACTGACAGCTATATTGGGAGTGGCTTGATGGAGCGCAGGAGATGCAGATAACTTGACCAGGTGAGGTTCCACATGTGTATGAGTTTCTTTCTTCTGTGTAAATGAGTTTCTTTCTTGCACTGTATAATGGGAAACCATTGACAAGAAGTCAGTGGGAACCAAAACTGGATGGTTACTAACATTCTTCAAAATCTACAGAAAAACAATCCATAGAAGAAAGAAATTCATTCAGGTTAGAAATGAGAGAGAGTAAACAATAACATAATTTTTATTTTTGGGTGGACTATCCCACTAATGCTGGTATGACTCTAAATGACAAAACAACATAAAGAAGAGGCAGACGTGACTGGAAATTGAGGCCTGAAAATGTAAATAATGCACAACGAACAAAATATCCTATGGAGTTCAATGAGGTTTTGAGCTGTCGAGATTGGAGAATGTGAACGCGTGTTTATGTGTGTCAGTGATGGTGGTCAGATGGTGTTCAGGATGCGGTGGTGGTGGCCATTGTCACACTTTAATTGGATGCACTGCCAGATGATAGGGTCAGACTCAGAGGACGCCCATGTGTGACAACAGGAAAGCAGACCTGCGGCAGCACAGCTCTCAACACAGACAAGTCCAACTCACTTGCTATTGTCTGACAGGAAGAGAGAGAGCGAAAGCATGGCACTTTTCAAGCCACAAGTCTGAGTGTTTAATATGCCTATTCACACTTGGCCTAAAAGGGGTTTAATTCAATTAAATTCAATGTTATTGTATAGCGCTTTGCACAATATATCTCACCCCAAAGCAGCTACAAAGAATACTTCTTCACAATGAGCAAGCCAAAGGCGACAGCGGAAAAGAAAAACCTCCCTAAGATGTTTATGTAGACGAGGAAGAAACCTTGAGAGGAACAAAGTATTCAAACATGCAGAAATGTTGATTTGAACACATGTATTCCAGACATATATTAATAAAAAAGTATGTATTAGTAGAAGCGAGTAAATTGACTTTTGTTCATTGTTAATGTATGTTCCTTCAGAGAATTTAAAATGTATTAGTAACCTACAATTTTTAACCTAGAATAATAAATGCTATAAGAGTACAAGTTCAGTGAAACAGCACAACTTTATCAATTCATCTTTATTATTTCTTATTATTAATATTGATTATAATAATAAAAGAATGTTTATTTGGCAGCACATCGGCATATTAGAATGATTTCTGAAGGATTATGTGACACTGAAGACTGGAATCATGATGCTGAAAATTCAGCTTTGCCAATAACCGGAATAAATTACACTTTTATACATTTTAAATCATAATAATATTCCACAATATTACAGTTTTTTATTGTATTTTCAGTAAAATAAATACAGCCTTTGTGAGCAAAAAACTAATTTTACAAAAACAGTAAAAAAAGATACAAATCAAAAAATCTTACAGACCCCAAACTTCTGAACAGCATGTATTTAAATATCTGGGTATATCTGGGTAAGCGGAAGCTTATTTATGGAAACACTGGGGCATCCAGACAAAAGTGCATTAAAATAATCAAGTTTTGATGTTACGAATGTATGAACTAACATTTCTGCATCTTGAACCATCTATAATCTAGCAAAATGTCTGAGGTAGATTTTAAACCTTGACCAAGACATCAAACATCAGTACGGCTGAACAAACGCAAAATGAAATCATGCTCTTGTGTTTGCATGATGTTCTCTTTGCTTTTACCCCAATTCTGTCTTGCATTCTTCTGTTCTTCGGATAAGAAAGAGTATGTTTAATCCGCTCCACCACCATCAAACATCTGTCCATCTCTTGCCGCGCTCACAAAGCCAAGCTCATTTGAACACATCTGAAACGGTGCCGTAAGCAGTCCAAAGCAACGCTGTGCCAAAATGTCTCTGAACTCGCCATGATCAAAGAGTCACGGCGCATCAACAGGAAAACAGAACCTAATGAAGCCACTCGGTTTGTTCCAAAACAGGAGATATGAAAGCCAACAGGATAGGAACAACAACATGTTTACAAAGGTACTCAACGGTCAATAAAGTAATAAAAGTATTATCAAGAGCAATCTACTGGGTTTATTCAGTGTCTGTAATAGTTGCATGGGTTTCTGCTTAATTACAAATACTGCACTTCAACAAACCTAAAAGAAAGTGAGGGGAAAAAACTGAGAATAAAAAATGTTCTCCATAATGTTCCTTGTACTGATTTTGGATACACATGAAATCAAATCATTCCAGTTTGCAATATATTTGAAAGTTGATTTAAAGAAAACAGCTAAGTGCACTTTCAATAACTTACCTAACGTGCATTAATCGCAAGTGGTTCGGCAGGACCAAACATACCTTTCCAATCTGAGATATGAATTGGAAGAAAACTCTTCTGAGACTATGGAAAATAATGTGACATTGAATCAATGGAAAAGTGCTTTATATTTTCAATCTGCGACCAATCCACTACTAACAGCATACTGCTGTTATTCGGCGATAAAAGTGACGCCAACCCACTTACCTGCCCATAAAATGTTTTCTGTTGCACTATATAGCATGCTTTCATAAAATACAGCTAACCTTGAAGTGCAAAAGCAGCTCCTGAAGAAACTTTTTCAAAAACTGTAGATACTTTACTTGATTAAAAGCTTGTTTGAGGCTTTTATACAACATTGGTTTTCAATATATTGTCTGAACGCTCATGAATCCTTGGTTATAGTTTTCTAAGCACCATCTCTAACAGGACAGAATAGGGTAATGGCATCTTTGGGGAGGTGCACTCACTGTTGTGTTTTGATATTAAACACATCATGTTTTAAATCGCTAGTAATAAGGTATATAAACTGAATACCATATGTCTGAATTGGCATTCTGCACATAAACACACATGTGGTCACGGGGTGTTCTGAGCGGTCGAATGTGGCACATGCCTGACAGGGGTTGCTTTATTGTTCTATTGACCAATTTGTCTTCGAACAGAACGTATATAGCAATAACAGCCATATGATGGAGGAAAACAATGCCAACGGGTGAATTTGGAGGCCAAGTGTGTGTTCTTGTGTGTTTTCTATCATCAGCATGCTCATACTATTAGGACCTAAGGTGGAAACCCACTTATGACAGAGTACAGTAATAACATCTGCAGCAGCCAAATGCTATTAAGGGTTTGTGTGTGTGTAATAGCAACACACAAGTCATTGAAATCTCTCATGTTTTGGCAATTGACAGTTATGCCCTCTATCAGAGGGTCGTTACGCCGACAGAATAAATATAATACCACATTAAATCATGTGAAAATATTACAAAAATGAATTAATTTGTGGGCTCCATTTTTACATGCAAAAAGAACACCTGCCCACCATGCTGTCTCTGTGACTGCGCTATATAAATCCTGAGGATGATTTGGCAATTTTATAAGGAGATGAGGCAAAATTAGTGTTTGCAAACATTGCACTTTCAGTGACTGGTGGCTTCTGCTGCCCAGTGTATTAAATATACAAACATAGACCATTTCCTCTAAACAAAACTCATTTTCCTGGATCATTAGTGCACACAGACACACACACACTTTTGGATTGACGCAATCCTTGACTGGCAATTATTCTCCCCATTTGAGCCTGGAAAGCTTGTTTACAACCAGCTAATAGTTGTGTGCTGATAAAAGTAAGTGAACACTGTGGATTTACTTGGACTTTTGCATAAATTGGTCATACAATTTGACCTGAAAGCACAAGCACAAATACAGCTTAACCCTATAAAAGCCAGACATATGAAATTACAGTCATGATATTGAATATGGAGTGCATAAGGAGAAAAAAAACACCTCGCTTTTATTCAGATGTTACGACGACGTTTTAGTGCCACATTAAAAAAAATCTAAGATTACGAGATTAAAGTCACAGTATTTCAAGAAAAAAATCAAAATTACAAGAATAAAATCTTAACAATATGAGAGTAAAGTCGAAATATTTAAAGAATATTAAAGTCAAAATAACAAAAACAAAGTCGCAATATTTCGAGAATAAAGTCGAAATTACGAAAATAAAATCGCAATATTTCCAGAATGAAGTCGAAATTAAGAGAATAAAGTCAAAATTACAATAATTAATTAGTAGCAATTACGAGATTACAGTTGCAATATTTTGAGAGTATATTCTAGCCTATTTGAGAGCATATTCTAGCCAAAGTCTCAGCTGTCAAATTCTGTCAGTTTAATTTAGGGGTGCTCCGATCAGGATTTTTGATGCCAATCACCGATCACAGAAAGCAGTATCTGCCGATACCGATCCCCGATACCGATCTTTTTAAAGCCTTCTTTTTATAATTTATAATTATTTATAGTGATACTCCAATCAGGATTTTTAGACATTTATTCCGGGCCTGAATTTCATTTTTAAAAATGGGGAGAATTCCCCTCTTAGTTGACTTGTGAGAGGGGAAGCAGCACGGACTGTGCTTTCAGACAAGAGTCCGCTACTGATGTTTACCACAAACACAACATTTATCCATTATTTTGATTTCAAATCCAAACATTGTCACTGAAAATGCTTTTTCAGCACTGCAATAATTTTTTTACACAGTACAGTAATACAATCTTTCACAGACATGTTTAAATACCATAAATATAAGCAACACATTATTCAATGCTTTTTATTTTTCCATTTACTTCCAGATTTATATATTAAGTTTCTAAAGCAAGTGGCAAAACATTTAAACTACTTTTCTTACGTTATCACAAAAATACCATTGACAGAAATAATCAGCTCTACTGCCTTTTCTTTTGCATTTAAATCTTTATTACAAGCAATCGTGTGGTTCATAAAGAACTTTGTCTTCCTACCTCCACCAGTGCCATCTATTATTGCCTTGTTTATCTAAAAGTGCTCTTTTCCTTTAAACCTAACCAAAAAGCCATATGTGTAGACTTTAATAATATGCATTTATGGTGTAATTACTACATTTTCGTGTCAATACATGTTCATACTTACTGCAAACAATGCGCTGTTACTTTAATTCAGCGCTTGCAGCGCAGCAATAGACTCGGTGTGGACACGATCTCTGCACTGCTGCAGATGCACCGCTCCTGAACGCACTGCTGGACCGCAACCGTGTGCAGTGAACGCTTTAATCCGTTAACATGAGCGCGGGAAAAATACGCTGTACACACCACATACGCACTGCAAACGGAGTAATGTGAACATGGCATTATGTGTGTGCGCTGCGAGTGTGCATGAGCGCATGGTCTCCAGGAGAGCACGTGAGCGCTGAATGGTTAAACACTGGCAAGAATAAAAAAGAAATGCGATTTATAAACTTTAGTGACGATGTGACACTGCCTCGATTGTGCAAGTGACAATTCCTGTGTCAACTGTGCAGCTTGCTTATAGGTAGACGCGATGTGGTGATTTGAAGACATTTGCGTATTTTGAGAGAGAAAGAGAGAAAGCGCGCGCTGATTCACTCACGCTGTTTGTGAAATTACTCCTCACACAAGGTTTTCAAATTACTTTGTAAGTTATTTAACGAAGAAATATGAAGGTGAGTACCTCACCTTCAGCATTATAATTATTTCACCCGCACCGGACAGAGACTGAGACGGTGCTGCTGCCTGTCGTGCCAAACCTCTCACAGCAGCGTCATCAGCTTGAGACCGTTTTTTTTAGATCGGCCTTTTAGAGACCGCCGATCAAACATTCCAACGTGATTATCGGCCGATAGTGATCGGCAGCCGATCAATCGGAGCACCCCTAGTGAAATACAAACAATATATCTTACAATAATGTGTTTTTCACACTCTTTAATGTGGCATGACAGATTACTGAATTCACTTCAGTTTAAGCAGCATGTGACTCAATCATCTTTCTGATTACAATGAGACATTAGTTTTAGATTGTTTTTAATTTTTTAACCTGGCACTAAAATGCCATCATAAGAGGTACACACATAGCAAAAATATGCTATTTGGTGCAGTTGCTGATAATATGGTCAGAATTAGGGGGAAATTAGCTTTTAGCTTTTTGATAGTAAGGGAGTTGAGCGGGGCCACGCCGCAAACAATCACCTGACTTCTCGAAACCTTCATATATCGGGCCGCCTTATACCATACTGTTTGTCTCTTACTCTTGAAATTCACAACGGATCCAGAGATACAGATAAACTCATCTGGTCCAGACGACAATCTGCTTGATTTCAATCCCACTACTTCGAGGAATACCTCTCACCATTCTGATCACAGCCATTCTTCCAAGCGTTTGCTTTCCATCGTGCACACATGCAATGGAAATGCGCCTCCGGCAACAACACCTCTCATCATGGAACGGCATTTCCTTTTCCATAATGACTATATCACTCATCCTGGCTACATCCAACTATACACTGATGCAGCACCCTCAATAGGCTTCAGCGGTTATTACAGTGGGTGCTGGGTTGTCCCTGAATGGCCCCCGGAGTTCAGTTCCCTCAATCCACAGTCAAGCACAGTCTCCACCGCATTACGAAATATACCCCATAGTCATAGCAGCCATCTTTTGTGGGTACGAATGGTCCAAATCAATACTCATCTACTCTGACTATGCAGCAGTAGTCGAAATTATAAACAAGGGAGATCATGTTCGGCAGTTATTATGCAATTCATGCGCAGGCTCACTTAATCTCCGCTCAACAACAGTTCCTCCTCCGAACAGCCACATACTTGGACACCTTAATCTCATAGCCGACTCTTTGTCTCATTTCTCATTCCAGAAATTCAGACTTTGGCTCCAGATTCAACATTCATCCTACTCCGGTCTCACCACAGATCGGAAATCAAATATGCTTCTCAAGAGACCATTCTTAATCACCTTGCCTCGAGCACGCTTCCAGCGTACCTCACTGTCTGGAACTGTCTCAAAGCTTACCATTCCTTCTATCAACTTCCTTTCCCATCAACCGACGCGCCGTCCATTCACAACTTAATATCTTATGCTCATTCCTTCCTAAGATCCACATGTGTGCTTCGAAACCTACTTATCAGGGATCAACTTCTATAAACAAACCATTGGCTACAATTGCCCCGCTATCTCTCATTCTCACACATCCATGCTAGGCTTACGAAACCAAGAACTTGTGTTAACCATTAAATGCCTTTCACTAACCACTGATCTATTTAGCCTCTGCATCCTTCTCTATACGATCAGGCTATCTACATCCCAAGACAGATCGAACCTTAGAGTTAATGTTCCTACTTTGGCTTCCTACTATGCTCAGAATTCGCTCCTTCTCAGTCCACTCAAACATATTCTGAATATGTCCGCTCTAAGATGCGCAGGCCAAGCATCTCTCAATGATCAGCTCTTCCTTCAGAAACCGGAAATCGGCCACAAGAACCTGGTTTAGCAAGCACTTCTATCAAATCCTCTGTGTCTCCGGCATATGTCCTGAACATCCTTCAATTCATTTTTTCGCATAGGGGCAGCAACATCAGCAGCCAGATGTGGAATCGCAGAAACTATCAGAATTCTCGACCGCCGGTCATCACAAGCATACCTCACCTACATCTTCAACAATCTCAAATATCTCCGTCAAGCTCGTGCTTAACTCAGCTCTTCCCAACTTAGGGGGTCCTAATCGTCTGGCCTAAATATATGATCGAGACGATACCCCCACCCTGAGTCTATCTGGGCCATCTATTCTAGATGCCCTGATCAACCTGACCATCATCCCATTCCCTCTACCCCTTCATCCTCCTTCTACTCTTCCCCAACATCCTATTCAATTAACTATTCCATAGCTTGTTTGTTTCCATAGGCATGGTCCCAGCTTGTGAAATGTAAATCATTTATCTTTATAACAGTATAGCAGACAACTTATGCATGTAAATATCAATTGTCACTCTCTGTAATATCTCTTAGTAAGATCATATTTAAATGCTTAGTTTTATGATTAAATATCTATGATTAAAGATGATTTTTCTAAAAAATAATGTATGGATACTCAAGCAAACCTAAGCTGCTTCAGACCAGTAAGTGTTTGTTTATCAGTGGTGGAAAGAGTACTGAAAAAATATACTCAAGTAAAAGTACCATTACCTTCCAAAAAATGTAGTAAAATTACTTGTCCAAAAAATTACTTGAGTAAGAGTAAAAGAGTAGCCTATTTAAAAGTACTCATGAGTATTGAGTAGTGAGTACTGAGCTGTGGATTCTACCCCCTAATAATAAACGCTGTATTATATATTTTATCACTGCCGCGGATGAAAGATGAGACGCTTCTGTTGAAGACTGGTGTGT
>NW_015505481.1:2390993-2404368 GCF_001515645.1 Sinocyclocheilus grahami | reverse complement strand
TATTTCTGGGGAAACTTTTTCAAAGGAAAACACACACACGCATGTATCTTTGCTCAGCAGCGGCGGTCTCAGTGAATCAGCAGCATCCACAACTGAACAGAACAAAAAGTGTTGAACTTGAAAATTGTTTATGCGCGAGTGCACTTGCTAAATGAAGGCGGATTGTATAAAATGGATAAAAATAAAAAACGTTTATTAATGAGCTGCAGTTTTATTGCATCACGCGCTGGCACAGATGAGGTATATTAACGCCACAGGTCATCAATAAGGTGCAGATTTGGTCCTCAATTTGTGTTTCCAACACACTTTTTCACAGCCCGCATCACGCGCTCAAACTCATCAAAAGTCAACAAGTTCGAAAAGCAACAACGACTTATCCAAGTGACTGCTGCAGAACGCACGCGAAAGAGAGACGAGGCAGCGCAGATCGCGCGTCTCAAAAAAATGAGTGGGAATTTACCGAACGTGGCACTTGCGTGAGTTAACACTGTACGCAATACCCGCATCCTCACACCAAATTTCAGGCCGTGTAGATAGGCAAGCGTATATACAAATCATTTAGTAAGCAGAAATCCGAAATTTACCTTAACATATTAAGTTAGAGGAAGATGCGACAGAATTGATGCTTGAAGAATGCACTTCCAGCAGCCATGATAAACAGTTGGCGGTTAAAGTTTTCTCTGCACAATTTGATTTGACCAAAGTCACGAGACCTATTACTCTCTATCCAATCACGTTGATGGATAAAAATAAAATTAAAATAAGCATGTAACGACCACAAACGGAGGAAAATAGTGGAGTAAAAGTACCGATACATCACTTAAAATGTACTCAAGTAAAAGTACACAATTTTTAAACTACTCAAAAAAGTGCAATTACTGATAAAAACTACTTAATTACTGTAACGTGAGTATTTGTAATTCGTTACTTCACACCCCTGTTGTTTATAAAATATATCTAACAATATAAATATAATATATATAACTCTTTCTTTCTTTCCATGTTTACTTGATAAAAGTCAGTAAAGATTTTTTAATTAATGTGACCTCTTAATCTTTAATTAAATTCATAAACATCACCTCCCCCTCGTAACCGCATCTCTTCTCTGATATCTTGTGCAGTGTCGTGAAGCCAGGACAATAAACTCTCCTCTCCATCAACCTGTCTCTCACAGGAGATCACGGCAATTAGCGAACAATCCAAAGGCCACCCTATATTTTTTTTCTCATTTAAGAAGTAATTTCACTCATCACAATAGAAAAAGACAATTTCCATTTCATGCTCATTTTAAACAACAAACAAACACTGATACAACACTGTGTAAACATTCTCAGTACAAACTGGAGGCATGTGAATCTCTACACTAATGATTCCTCCAAAAGTTATTCAGAGTCAGAGGTCAGCGAACCTGGAGCCCAAATAATGAGGCGAGATGGAGGTGTTGGTATGATATGCCCTGCTCTATAAAAACACTCACTCATTTTGAGTTTGATATTCACAGGAAGCATCATCTGAAGAAGAGATCTCAGAGCATCTAAGAATTGTTGATTGCTTACAGCTGCCAATCATCAGTCCACAGTTAGACAAATAAACAGAGAAAGTACAGCACTATTTTAAGTCTCTCTAGAAGTGGGCGTCCTGCAAAGATGACTACACTTAAGCTGGGTGATGCAACAGGACAATGACCCAAAGAACAGGAGGAAATCAACAAAAAAGAGCTTTAGGCAGAAGAGAATACACCTTCTGGAGCCAAAGTTCAGATGTGGACTAAATTGAGATGCTTTAGCATGACCTCAAGAGAGCGATTCATTCCAGACATCTCCGGAATATTGCTAAACTCAAGCAGTTTTGTGAACAGAAATGGTGCAAAATGGACTGTTTGTGCAGGTCTGCTCCAAGAGAAAGATTTGGACCAACCAGGCATGAAATACAAGGGTTCACATACTCTTCCAACCCTGCACTGAGAAAGTGCACATATTGCGTTCAACAAAAACATGAACATGTATCATTGTTTGTGTGCTAAGCAGATTGTATTTTGATCATACATTTCTGCTTAAATTGATCATAAAATTTGACATTTTATGACCAATTTGTGGTAGAGATTCACAATACATCGAAGTGTTCACATACTTTTTTTTTTATTGCTGTTGTATTTTTCCAATGCTGTCTACACTGTAAACAAGCAACACAACGTGATAAAACTAGAATACACTTCTTGTTTTGTTCACTTGTTGTTTTGTTTCCTTTCTTTGTATAATGATAAGCACAGTTCAAAAAGGCCTGGAAAACTTTTAAAATAAAATATTTCCAACCACAAACTTTTGAACAGTAGTGCACTTTTTCCACACTGTACTTATCTTTTTAAAGCAGATGGTTTGTGACTTACCTGAAAATTAGATAAAATTTCATGATCAATTTATGCAGAAATCTGCGGTAAATTCGCAAACCTTTTCTTGCAACAGTTCATTTTCGATGCTTTACAACCCCTCTACACTAAGCAAGCAATGCAACATGACAAAACTAGGATGCTCTTTTAGTTTTGTTGCAGTATGTTGCTTGCAGTGTATCAAGATAAGCAGAGTTCAGAAAGTTCTGTAAAGCAAAGTTATAGTTTTCCCACAAAGCATTTGTAGGAGTACAACACAACAATTTGCTTAATCTTTAATGTGACCACAGCGAAGACTGAGAGCCTGTGAGGTGAGATGCATGACCTTCCTCATCCCCAGCAACCGGCAGGTGCTCGACCAGAATACTGAAAACCCCAGATACTGGACACTGAAAATGTCAGTCTGTCTTTGGATAATTTTAATTGCAAAAACAATTCAGCTTCTCCAAGAGAAAGATTTGGACCAACCAGGCATGAAATACAAGGGTTCACATACTCTTCCAACCCTGCACTGAGAAAGGACAGGCGCACAGGTGTCATGATGTGGTGGGTGCTTAATTCAAATTGAATCATGAAGTAAACAACCCGATGCGATTAGATTATGCTAAATGTTGAATTTCCATACTTGAGGAGTTAAAGCAAATGTGGCTGGACATTTCAAACAAAAAACATGTTTGTTTTCAGAATTCCGGTCGAGCACCTGCCGAATGCAGAGGATGATGAAGGTCATGTTTCTCACCTCTCAGGCTTTCAGTGTTTCACTTCAGTGTTTGTCACAACATTAAACATCAGACATTAAATTATTCTGTTACTAAAGGGAAGCTTTGTAAGAAACACATTTGTTTTGTGTCAGAAAGTCTCTTATGATCATCGAGGCTACACTTATTTAATTGTAATACAGTGAAAACAATATTATTGTGAAATATTATTACAATTTAAAAGTACTGTTTTCTATTAGAATATATTAGAAAATGCTATTTCTTTCTGTGATGCAAAGCTGAATTTTCAACATCATTATTCCAGTCAACAGTGTCACATGATCCATTGGAAATCATTCATATATGCTGATTTGCTGCTCAAGAAACATTGCTTACTATTATCAATGTTGAAAACAGTTGATTACTGATTACTTTTTCAGAATTTGTTGATAAACAAAACAGCTAGGATTACCACTGAAGCACACATATCACTACACATACTTTCTGATATCTCTATATCTTTTCCTGTCCTTTTTTAATACTTCATGAGGAGCTGATGGTTTGCTTCAGCTGTAGCCAAACATGAAGGGTGAAATTACTGAACAGTAAAGTCATTTTTGTGTGCAGACAGTATTTTGATGAACAAAGTTAAAAAAGAATAGCATTTATCTGGAATATAGTCTTTTGTAACATTATAAATGTGTATTGTTACTTTTGATCACTTTAATGTGTCCTTGCTAAATAAAAGTATTTATTTCTTTAAAAAAATATATTAAATAAATCTTACTGACCCTGAAACTTTGAACAGTAGTGTATTTCCTTGCAGAACAAACTCTGCACCATTCCTTTTTACAAAACAACTTCACTTCAGCAATATTCTTGGGATGTTGTGAATCGATCTTCTGAGGTCATGCCGAACCTTCTCAAGGTCAGGACTATTATCAAAAAATTACCAAAGTGTGTATTTTATTCTGCTGAAGCTCCAATTCAGTTGCACTTTCCACAGGTCTTTTTTTTATCTCATCAATCCACCCTGTTGCCTTGCTATTGAACACAAAAAGAGTGGTTACCAAAATGTCAAAGATGCTCTTTTCCAAAACATGATCACTGGATGTTTGTTTATTTTAAAAGATCTGAACCCAGGTTATCTTACACTCTTGATCTATCCGGATATTAATTCAGTTGTTCTTTCATAAACTGCCAACATGTGAAAAAAACAAGTCCTGGCAATTAGCATAAAAACGGAGACCTTTATTTATACACTCATTTCTTAAAACTGACTGCAGCGATTAATAAGCATAGACGACAAATGCTTAGCTAATTTATTTTGACATTGGACGGCTTGGCTGTATAAATCAAAAGAGCTGCTTTTAGCCTCTCTCTCTCATGACTCACCTCCTAGCGAAGTCCCAACAGGATGCTGGCCTCTGCTAGCAGGTAAATGAACACAGAGGAAAGACTGGGTGTGTGGGTGTCAGAGTCAAGGAAGGTTTTCCACACAGTTTACTTCCGGCACTCTGATGCCAACACATACGCCTCTAGAGACCAAAGATGAACCTTTTTCTTTCTTTTTAACTCTTCCTCCCACAGTCCCATTGTATCTTTAACTTTTCACCCCATCCCTCTTTCTTCTTCCAGCCGCCGGCCCTCTCATTTAGTGGTTTCCTCAGTGGACACTGTAATTGACTGGACAGGCAGACCAAACTGCATCCAGTTGGCAAGGGATTGCAGTAATGTATGGGGGAGAAAGGGATCCATTAGAGAGCTAATAGCATGTAAAGACATCAATGAAAGAGAACGCAGGGGGAGGTATGTCCTTGGCTAAGCAAAAAGCAAGAGGGAGGATTGTGAATTAAAGGTAAGATTACCCCAAAAAAGGATTGAATTTGGTGTATGTGCGTGCAGTGCATGTTTATCCACTTTATTGTAAGCTGGTGAGCAACTGGAAAAACCACTGGAGCACAAATATCACTATGGAGACTTTCTGATCTCTCTCTATCCTTCTCTGTCCTTTATTAATACTTCATGAGGAGCTGATGGTTTGCTGCGGTTGTCGCCAAAGACGAAGAGTGAGATCATAGGCGGAGCGTGTGTAAGGCTGGGGAAGGCTTAGCCTGCCCCTGCACAAACAAATGAAATCTATTATGAATAGACAGTGTCGATTTGCGCCATTAAATGAAGATCTGCTCATGTTGCACCGTATTTCATTTTAGGCGTTTTTACAGTGTTGCGCATTTTAACCAATCACACGCATATCTGTTGAGCTTAGGAATGCAATGGCCAATCAGAAGCATTCAGATGAGTCATCGTTCAAATCATCAGTTTTGTTGAGTGCGTGCGCGTTCGCTGACTGAATTCATGACTCTTGCGAATTCTCTCATCATAAACAACAAAGCGCAGATGTGCGTACAATGTAAGTAAGAGATTCATTTAACAGTGTATACAGCTTCAGTGATTATAACGATAGTTTAGTTTTTTTGAGAGTGCTTAAACTCGCGATAGATCAATGTTAGTGATACATTTCTATATATAGTTTATTCGCTGTTTGAATAACCGTGGAAAGGAAACGTTATATAATTATCAATTTCTAACGTTTTTATTAAATTGTAATCATGTTAAATACAAATTCAGTCCCATTAAAAAAAATGTGTTAAGCCTACATGACACCCATGTCTGGTTCTTGCCTAAAAAGACGGGTTTATGATGTTTAATAGATTTGGCTGCTTTTAGCCTTACCCTGGAGTTGGTTCACCCTCCGCCTATGAGTGAGATCACTTAATATTTGAGACATTTTTGTGCATAGACATTGTTTCAGCACAAAACCCCTCGTTTTATTGACTAGCCTATTGTAATGTACATAGAAAATAGTTTTTTAACCTGGATAACACTCGGTTAAACTGGTTAACAACCCCTTTCGATGTAAATTAAACTCAGCTCCATTTAAAAGTCTGAGATTTTAAATGTTTTTAAAGGAAGTCTATTCTGCTCACCAAGGCTGCATTTACTTGAACAAAAAGACAGTGATACTGTGGAATATTCATACAATTTAAAATAGCTTTTCTATTTGAACATATTTTAAAATGTAATCTATTCCGGTAATTTTCAGCATCATTACCCCAGTCTACAGTGTCACATGATCCTTCAGAAAACATTCTAATATGCTGATTTGCTGCTGAAGAAACATTTAATATTATCATTAATGGTCACAGTGTTGAAAACAGAAAATATATTTTTGTGGAAACCCTCCATTTTCTCAGGATTTTTTCATGAAATTACAAATCGTCGCCTTGGAATTATAAGGTTCTATCTGACATTTTTGCCAAAATTGAGTTGTTCACATATTCTTATTCTGTGACAACTTATTTACATTATGTGATGTTTTTTTAAAGTTCTGTACATTTTGGGACTTTTTATTTAGAAAACAAAAACAGCAGGAAAGATTGAATGTTAAATATTTCAAATGTTAAATATTTTAATCATATATAGTCACTGAAACATTTCTCAATGTTTATTATGTCTTAAAGAAGAGATAATAAAAAATTATAAAATAATGTCTGTTTTCTGATTTTTTTATTTTTGTAAAAAGTGTATAGGGCCGCTAGCGTAGGTAGGCCTATGCAATAATAATAATAATAATAATAATAATAATAATGCATTTAATTTATTATGCGCTTTTCTTAACCCAAAGCGCTACAACTGCAAGCATAGGTAACAACAACAAGCGTGGGTTTCTTAACCGATAGCACAACCACAAGCATAATAAAATAACAGCGATAAACACACAATAAAACAGTATAAACATACTCACATACAGTAAGCAACTTTAAAAAGATAAGTCTTTAAAAATTTCTTAAAGCAGTTCAATGTTGGAGAATCTCTAATTCCGGCTGGTAGAGCATTCCACAATCGTGGAGCTGAAACAGAGAAAGCTCTATGACCCATAGTTTTTAATTTATATGCAGGCTGCTGAAGGATACACAACCCAGCTGAGCGCAAAGGGCGAGCGGGAGTATAAAGAGCAACTAAACTGGATATATAGGAAGGGGCAGTCCGATGAATAGCTTTATAAGTTAAGATCACTATACACAATAGTGTATGTATATATTTTTTCTGCGCAACAATGATTAAATATCTGATGACTCAATAAATGCAATTCACCTTTATTCCTCAGAGGGTCACTGTTTCACAGACAATGAGGACGTGATGTTTCACTCATAATCAGAGGTGGAAAGAGTACGTGTAATGTAAGTACCATTACATTAATGAAATTTTACAAGTAAACGTGTTTAAAACAGTTATAATTTATTTTGTAGTTTTGATTTCTGCATTAGCTATGATAATATTAAAATCCCCTGCAATAGAAAAACTCTGAGGAAATCATTGATAACATTTCTGTGAACTCAACAAGGGCTGGAGAGTACTTCGGAGGCTGGTAAATAATGATAAACAGAAAGTACAAGTAAAAGTACCAGTCTAAAAATCTACTCAAGTAAACGTAAAAAGTAGCTAATTTAAAATTTACTCAGAGTAAGAATTACTTAGTTAAATTTTAATAGTGGGAGGGAGGCAAAAATGTCCCATGGATAGGCCAAGGGTGTCAAACTCAGTTCCTGGAGGGCCACATCCCTGCACAGTTTAGATATAACCCTAATTAAACACATCTAATCAAGCTAATCTAATCATTTAGGCCTATTTGAAAACTACATGGTATGTGTGTTGGAGTAGGGTTGGAACTAAACTCTGCAGGGCTGCGGCCCTCCAGGAACTGAGTTTGAAACCCCTGGGATAGGCCTATAAATCTCAAACTAGTTGTTTTTAATTAAAGGAATCAGTTATTTAGAATAATAAGACATTTGGGGTGTTACCAGGCAAATTAAATCAGTATCAACAAAATTCATTGCAGAGGAAACACAGAAGCTTCATCGGAAGTGGCATTTAGATGTATCTACACACTGTTTAATGCAGGACATGAATGCATTTAACCTGCAGTTACAAATGCAGAAATAATGTTTTGATATATAAGACATAAAATGTTGAATACTCATTTGAAATTATAAGGGAGAAAAAATCAAAAGATGAATTTTTAGGATTAAATGTGAAATTAAAACCGCCAGTAGGTGTCAGCAAGTCACTGTTAATAAGTGAGTCATTGCGATTGAACCGAATCCTTTAAACGGTTGATTAATTCAGGAACAAAACACCATCATGTTGCTCAGAGATGCAAAACTGTGCTATGGTGGCTGTGTTTGGAATGATTTTTGTTGTAGAAATAGAACAAAAACAGGCAATATTGAGTCTAAAACGCAAATCTCTTAATTAAATTCTTGTTTGTTGAACTGTTCTAAATCTATATGTAATCATGCTGATTTTTGGAGGAACAAACGGCATTCTTTGTGTGATATTGATTTACTTTATGAAATGATATAAATATATAAATTTTTTGCCCCTATATCTTCAATTTTGTGATCATTCTAAATGCATTTTAACAGACTGAATCACGCAGTGAAAGAACACAGTCTAAATGCGTGCGCGCACTAGTCTAATCTACTAGACTTCACGGCACTCTGTAGGAATGTTTTGTTTGGTTTTTGGCAAAATACTGATAATGTCAAATCGCACATCGTTAAAACAACAATCACGATATTATCGCAGACTATATATATCACACACTCTGGACCACTGTCTTTTTGGCTAATTTGTGCAAAACCTCTTGCTAAACTGTCAAAGCTTCATTTTAACCAGCAATGCAACGATGCAAGTATTTACCTTACCTATACATGCTTGCGAAGGTTTGATGTAGAGATTTTATAAGCTGCTAGTTTGGTCTCCCTAGGCAAACACAGCTTACACTGCATAATAGAGCATAAATATGGCCAGGGGTTCACTTCATTTCCTTCTAATTCAACTTCAGCAGAATACGACGGGGTTTCGTTTTCAGCTGAGTCTGCACCACTAACGCCTGTCTTGTCCATCTGCATCTTTCTTGTGATTTTAGCGCCAGTTTGCTCTCCTGCCCATTATTTACTGCAGTAGTTTGCAGGAGGCGTTTTTTTTTTACTCAGTAATTAATGTGTTTTAAAATGTAGCGAAGTACAATACTTCAAACTAAATATACTTAAGTAAAAGTAAAATTACAGATTTCAAAAATTACTTTAAAAAGTAGAAGTACACAAAAAAGCTACTCAATTACAGTAACGCGAGTAAATTCGTTACTTTCCACCTCTGCTCATAATTACCACAGGCACAAAGCAAAATATCATCGGCAAAAATGTAATTGACTTGAACGGTTTTACTGCAGAGCAACTACTGTATGCAATGAAACCTAAGTGTCACAGTCATTTGATGGTGGATGTGGTAAATAGCGATCAAAATGTTGTTTTTGAAGATGTTGAAAACGATAGTTTTGAGAATATGGTTGAGATCGCGAGTATGAGCCAAATGCTGAATAAGTGTGCTCTGACGATGACAGGGATATTAAAATAATCTGCTCAAATTGAACCAAATTAAAAAGGTAACGGAATGTGCTTTATTTTATTCCTTTGTAATTGTTATTAAAATATCAGGAGAGTTTTACGCTATTGCAGCAGTTAGAGATCCATCCGTGTTATAAGTCCAGGTCGATATAACTTAGGAATTGCCTTTTATGCTTTACTTGAACAAGAAAAAAAAATTATGTCATAAAAATTTGAAATAAATTTCATAAAAAGCATACAATTTACCTTTCTCATACATATCGAAACATTACAACATTAATTTTATGTTTTCAAACAAATTAAAAGTAAACTTCTTTATTTAAATCTGTTGCTTCAATTAATGTTTTGCAAGATAGAACTTTATCATTACAAGCGGAAAATTACTTTTTAGAATCAGAAGGTTCTATCTGCATTTGACCTGTTCTTTGAGAGGATTTTGATATTGTACATTTAGAATACATTTAGGGTCTCATTTTCATGCATGAAAAGAGACTTATTCCCCATGCCAATTTTGCTATATGGAATGCAAAATCTTTGAAGCTCAATATCTCAAAACCACTTGGAATGCAGATAGAGCCTTGCGAAATGTATTTGCTGTTACTTCTGATCTATTTATTGCATCCTTGTGGAATAATAAAAAAAAAATTCTTATAAAGTTTACACTGCATAATAGAGCATAAATATGGCCAGGGGTTCACTTCATTTCCTTCTAATTCAACTTCAGCAGAATACGACGGGGTTTCGTTTTCAGCTGAGTCTGCACCACTAACGCCTGTCTTGTCCATCTGCATCTTTCTTGTGATTTTAGCGCCAGTTTGCTCTCCTGCCCATTATTTACTGCAGTAGTTTGCAGGAAGCGATTTTTTTTTTACTCAGTAATTAATGTGTTTTAAAATGTAGCGAAGTACAATACTTCAAACTAAATATACTTAAGTAAAAGTAAAATTACAGATTTCAAAAATTACTTTAAAAAATAAAACCTGCATTTGGACCCAAAACCCTTGCTCACACGGTGTGATTCCTGACCGCGCCGTGACACTTTATCATTACAAGCGGAAAATTACTTTTTAGAATCAGAAGGTTCTATCTGCATTTGACCTGTTCTTTGAGAGGATTTTGATATTGTACATTTAGAATACATTTAGGGTCTCATTTTCATGCATGAAAAGAGACTTATTCCCCATGCCAATTTTGCTATATGGAATGCAAAATCTTTGAAGCTCAATATCTCAAAACCACTTGGAATGCAGATAGAGCCTTGCGAAATGTATTTGCTGTTACTTCTGATCTATTTATTGCATCCTTGTGGAATAATAAAAAAAAAATTCTTATAAAGTGTGTATTACATTTTATTCATAAAACCCTGCTCTTTTTGCCTTGTGCAATTAACCTGTGGAAAGCAGATGGCAAGTTTGTGTACATTTTCTAGTGATCATGGCAGAAGTAATTCACCAAATGATGATCTAAATGATGAATAACAATAACATAAATGCACTTTCTGCATGTTGAAGAGCTCATTTAGGAGTCTGCAGTGGTGTTGAAGAGTGCTGTACAGTCCTAGTAAAATATGGCAGATTGCAATAGTCTGCTGCATCCACCACAACAACTGAAGCTGCAAGGCCTGCAAATTGTGTTCAAACTTATTTGTGTGGTAACCTGATTTATATGATTACTTTATTGAATCGCGTACTGAAATGCTGACAGCATGTGCAAATAAAGGACAATATTCCCCCAGAAATGTTTTGTTACTCTCAAATTTAGTGGATTAGGGATTTAGTTAAAATTCTACTGATGTTCCTCATCTGCATATTTCTATCAATCTGTTACAATCACAGGAACACCTTTTAATTAAAAGCATTATGTGAAAGACAAAGGTCTTTTTTTGCTACAAAGAACCTGCAGTATAAAAGGAGTGAACTTCATCGACAACTTCAATCTTTTCTGGGGCCATAGACAACTGTTTAAACTGGATGGCCTCCACCCAGACAAACTTGGTGCAAGAGTGCTAAAGGACAATATCTATTTCTCCATCCATCATCCTTCAGTAGTGTGTGCCAAACCACTCAACCTGAATGGCACACACACCTGGACAGAGTATGAGTGACCACAGGACTTCATATCAGCTTCCGAGTCTTCATGTGGTTGACACATCCTGACACAGCTCTCAGTGATATGTGTCGGGCTCCGCTATGATAGCAGCAACATTCACAAATGTTTACAGAACAAGCGGGAACCCAGTGTGCCTGTAGCTTTCTCTATTTCTGTTTTATCACGTGATAGAAAGTCTAACGCCTTCTCATGCCGTATGGCTGACCCATCTAATCTGCGGCCTATTATGCATCAAACTAAGATTGCTGTAGAGTCAAAAAGTAATGCCATTAACGTTAAGTTAGCATTTTTAAACATTCGCTCACTAAAAAATAAATCATTTCTGATCAATTACTTAATACCCACTAACAACCTGGATTTTTTGTTTCTAAATGAACATGGCTAGAAGACAGCTGCAGTGCAACAGTCCTCAATGAAACAGCCCCTCCTAATTTTACATAGTCTGCAGGACTGTTAGGAGAGGTGGAGGTGTAGCTGCTCTATTTAAAGATGTTTATGCAAGCAAGTGTCATTTGGTCAGTACTTGTCTTTTGAAAATCTTGGGATTGTGCTGAAAGGTGCTCCACGCATTCTGTTTATCATTATTTACCAGCCTCCAAAGTACTCTCCAGCCCTTGTTGAGTTCACAGAAATGTTGTTAATGATTTCCTCAGAGTTTGACTGTTTTTCTATTGCAGGGGATTTTAATATTACCATAGCTAATGCAGAAATCAAAACTACAAAAAAATTATAACTGTTTTAAACACTTTTGACCTGATTCAGCATGTGCATGGACTGACACACAGTCGAGGACACACTCTAGAGTCACTCATCAGTAGAGGTCTAAACATTTCGTCCATTGTTATTAAGGATGTAGCAATATCTGATCACTTCTGTATTTTCTTTGACATATTGATTTCTGCTACCACTGAATCTAGATCTGTCT
Organism: Sinocyclocheilus grahami; assembly: GCF_001515645.1. Classification (NCBI taxonomy): domain Eukaryota; kingdom Metazoa; phylum Chordata; class Actinopteri; order Cypriniformes; family Cyprinidae; genus Sinocyclocheilus; species Sinocyclocheilus grahami. Next base: position 2,391,777 of record NW_015505481.1, on the reverse strand, counting down.
CTGTCAGAAAGAGATGCATTAACGAGAACACTAGTGTGCTATTTATGAAGGCTATATCTTTAACACCAAGCATTTCTGCAGACTCTGTTGATCTTCTCCTTGATTCCTTTAACTCAAAAGTTAAGAATGTTATTGATGATATTGCTCCTCTGAAAGTCAGCAAGAAGACTGGCAGACAAAAATCACCTTGGAGAAAATCAACAGCAGTTCAGAGTATGAAAAGACAATGCAGAAAAGCTGAGCGGATGTGGCAGAAGACGAAACTTGAAATTCACTATAGCATCTATAAAGACAGCCTTCATGCTTTCAATGTGGAACTAGCCACAGCTAGACAGACCGATTTGTATCGTGAAAAGCGCTATACAAATAAACTTGAACTGAATTGAATTGAAAAGTGTGGTGAAAGAGGTGGTGAACGCCTCACTTCTTTCTGAGACTTTTCCAAACTCCCTGAAAACTGCAGTTGTTAAGCCCCTTCGGAAAAAGAGCAATCTTGATAACACCATATTGTGCAATTATAGACCAATATCAAATCAAAAATCAAGATTATTGAAAATGTCATTTTTAATCAGCTGAACAAATACTTAAACTCAAATGGATACCTGGACAATTTTCAATCTGGTTTCCGACCGCATCACAGCACAGAGACAGCGCTCATTATGATAAATTATATTTGCTTAAATTATGATTCTGGCAAAATATCAGTGCTGGTACTACTAGATCTCAGTGCTGCGTTTGATACTGTCGATCATAACATACTACTAGAGAGACTGGAAAACTTGGT
>NW_015505481.1:2384224-2390983 GCF_001515645.1 Sinocyclocheilus grahami | reverse complement strand
TGAGCATATCACACCAGTCCTCAGGTCTTTACACTGGCTTCCAGTTACATTTAGGATTGATTTTAAAGTACTTTTACTTGTTTATAAATCACTCAGTGGCCTAGGACCTAAATACATTGCAGATATGCTCACTGAATATAAACCTAACAGTAACAGACCACTCAGATCATTAGGATAGAGTCTGTTAGAAATACCAAGGGTTCACACAAAACAAGGGGAGTCCGCTTTTAGCTATTATGACACCCGCAGTTGGAACCAGCTTCCAGAAAATATCAGATGTTCTAAAACATTAACCACATTTAAATCCAGATTCAAAACTGAGTTGAATCTGTTTAGCAGTGCATTTATTGAATGAGCACTATGCGACGTCCAAACTGATTGCACTGTATTTTATGTATAATAATTTTCAAATTTTTACTGTTTTAAATTCATTTACTGTAAATCCATTTTTAAATCATTCTCAAAGTTTTTAATTTTTTTGTTTTATTGTTGTGATTATTTTTTATGATTATTTTACTTTCTTGTATGTAAAGCACTTTGAATTACCATTGTGTATGAAATGTGCTATATAAATCAACTTGCCTTCTTTGCCTTGCCTTCGACTGAATAGAATTTTGGTATGAGCACCAGCTTCAGTTCTAGATGCTTCTGTGCCTCTCGGTCTTTAACCTCGCAGACACAGAACAACACGGTTTGTTTGGTGTCAGTGGCACTATATGCTCTGAATGTAAGCGGTATCACACAACTGTAGGTGGCTGGTGAGAGGCGAGACGGATGAGGCAGAGGTGTTGGTATGGAGGGTGGGTCCCGCTGTGAGACAGAGGTTAATGAGGTTTGATGCAAACAGGGGTCAGTTTAATGCACACAGCTGCGGATCGCTCTCTATCCGTCCTTCAGAAAGGACACATGCGGCACACAAAAACATGTGAACATAGAAACACACAAGTGAAGGTGGGAATGCAAATCTAACACATTAGTGAAGTAAATCTCTTGTGACAGGAAAATCCAGTATGAAGGAAAGAGTGGGAAGATAGAGTCGGATGAGATGTGTTATTATATTTCACTGAAAAGCAAATACATATGTATAAGGTGTTTAAGCTGAAATGAATGGCATTAATTAGTTTACAGCAATACAATAAAACTAAATTAGGGAGCGCAATACAATAAAGTGCTTATAGGCATACATTATGTATAGCACATTTGCATAAATTGTATTGAGATCTTATTACTTTGAGCTATATTTGACTCAACAGAAAAAAAATGGTTTTAGGCTTTTTGATTATAAGCATACAAAATGTGCAATAAGCCCTGGCCTGAGATACTGTGCATTACAGTGATTTTACCACAGTAAGCACTGTGTTTCTAGGCATGGTACAATGCTTTCACAGTCTTGAGAAGCCAACTGCTTTTATAAATTGTGTAAAGGCAATTATCTGAAGTACATAAATGTTAGATAATGATAAAAATAATAATAATAACAATTAGTATTGTTGTTGTTTAAATATTGTTATAATAAATAGTGGAAAAGCAATTTTATAAAATACATACATGCTAAAAATTTTTTTAAAAACAATTGATAAAGTGCATAAATGTCCAATAATAATAATAATAATAATAACCCATTCTTCTGCAGTACTGAGTCCTCGCTCCATCCCTCTACCCGGAAGCGTGACAAAGCGTCTGGCACAAGGGCACAATGACAGTGTAATAAGACCAGATCTTTATTCCCTCCAGCAAAGCCCCCAAAAGTAAAAGTCATACCTGAGACTGCTCTCAGTTTCGTTATGCCAAATGAATGTAATTTGTTCACATAAAGTTATTAAAATTGCCATTGCAACCACTTAATCATTTTAGCAGAGACATGAAAGTGATGCAAGGGAATCTCAAATGTTTTGCATTTCATTATTTGTCTTTCCATCGCTCGTTAATGGAACTGGACATCAGAAACAAATTAAGGTTAAATATGTTCAGCTCACAGCGCTATTATCCAGTGAGCATAAAACAGCAAAATACCACACATACACACATATATCAAACTAATTAAATTTTTTGACCTTCAATTTTAAAACTAACACTAACAAACTTTTCTGCATTTCTATATCTTAATTAAGACTATGTTCATTAGGCTGGACTGATATTTGGGATTTGTACTCTCCATTTCAAAGAGGCTCTTAGGAACCGGTGTGGCGGCTGTTTCTCTGGTCTTTGTTCTGCTCTACCATCTAGTGGAGTGTCATGGCAGAGCACACAGCAGACATCCTTCTGCATTATCACACTCTTTACTGTTTTTTTTTTTATTGGTTTGGTACTATTTTCCAATTAAGGTTAAATATGTTCAGCTCACAGCGCTATTATCCAGTGAGCATAAAACAGCAAAATATCACACATACACACATATATCAAACTAATTAAATTTTTTGACCTTCAATTTTAAAACTAACACTAACAAACTTTTCTGCATTTCTATATCTTAATTAAGACTATGTTCATTAGGCTGGACTGATATTTGGGATTTGTACTCTCCATTTCAAAGAGGCTCTTAGGAACCGGTGTGGCGGCTGTTTCTCTGGTCTTTGTTCTGCTCTACCATCTAGTGGAGTGTCATGGCAGAGCACACAGCAGACATCCTTCTGCATTATCACACTCTTTACTGTTTTTTTTATTGGTTTGGTACTATTTTCACAAGTAAGGTGTAAATTTTCAAAACTCTTAGTACAAAACTTTAAACTGATTACACTTGTAACACGGCTGGTCATTCTATCAAAACCTGATCTCATGATTTCATTGTAGTTGCGCATATTTTCATTACACATAATCATTGTTTCAAAACACAAGGTCATTGTGATATGTATTGAGAACATTTGAATTAATCACCTAAACACAACAGTAAGATCTTCTTTCAATTTAGTACTTCAATTTTTTAACAGTCAGTTCATTCAAGAGCAAATAATGCAAGTTTCATGTTTCAAATCACCTTTTTTCACCAAAATTACAGTAATACAGGCAATAATTGTATGTCACAATGTCCTCATTGTGTCATATGACTGAATCTATATTCTAGCTGAATTTTTCAGATGAAGGGTGAGTTATAATAATGTGAAGTCTTTACCATGGTAATGTTTCAATATACAGTATCACATGGCAAAATGCAATGTAAAATGCTGTATTTGATGCCATCTGTCTCCCTTCTTCTGATACATCTCTGATCAATCCCTGATCAGTTCCTCTCCCTTGTGTCCTGCTGTATGTTCACAAATAGCAAAACACACGGTTTTACAAATGAGAACGTCCTCAAAGGGAGGTTTTAGGTGATTTTGTCAAGTTTTGCATAATTCTGGGTACCAATTTGTCCCCAGAATATGGTTACTGTAAGTAGGTACACACATACGCACACACACACACACACACACACACACAGGTTTTCCTATAATTATGGTAACATTCCATAGGAGTAATGGGTTTTATACTGTCTCCCCCTACACTAACCCTACTCCTAAATACCCTAAATAAATACTCCTAAATAAAATAAAAAATTCTCATTGCATCCAAAAAAAAGAACAATGATTTCAGATATTGCCATGTTTGTGGGGACATTTTGTCCCCATAAAATAGGGTTTAGCTGAACCACACACACACTTACAAAATAGTGGTTATCATCTTAGATAAATCACTTTTTGTTTAAAAATAATTCATTGCATTCATTTATCCCTAAATTGCAATTGTGTTCTATAGAAACTATATATCTATTGAATCTATATCTATAGATGCACCAAATGATTCACTGATTAACCATTAATCAGTCAATCAATACATCCGGCGCTGTTCATGTGGCAGCCGGTAGGGTTGTGTGTCTAATGGTCCGTTGTTTTGTTTAAGTGTTTATTTCCATTTTAGGACTTAACCACAACAATGCTTTATTTTTTAATTCGTTATGGTTTGGCGTGTGTGTATGCGCGAAGATGTTTAGTTTACAGCAATCTTTTTTCCTGCTGATCACTTTTTTGGTCGTAGTGGCATGCACTTTTCTGCTGAGGCAAGCTAACACCACAATGCTCTCCAGGGAATATATCCTGAGCCCAGTTTTCGGTGTCTTCGGTGATGAGGACTAAAAGGAAAAGGGGTAAGCGTGGAGGAGTTAAGCGCAGGTTGAAAGCGTATCACAGACATACCCTGCTGCCCAATATTATACTGAGTAATGCAGTGGCGGGCCGTGCATTTTACACCTAGGCCTTCAGTGGCGTCCTACATGAATTAATCCATCTCTTCATACCATCATAATGATGAATCCCATCTTGAAGCACTGTGAATTCTGAAGGCCTTAAGGCAGATTTATTTGACCCTGGCTACACGATTGCTGAAATATGATTAGATAAAAGCTCTAATATAAACATACACTGCTGGAAGCAGTGCAACCAAGAGAAAAGCTATGAACTGAAGAGAATAGACTATTGGAAATAATTTAATACACATTCATGGAAAAAATATATTAAAATTAAATCAGTGATTCTGATAGTGTTTAGGCCAGCAGAGAAGGCTTTGCTGGCCCTGACGGTCCACCACTGGAGTAACGTGCGTTCCCTTCAACACAAGATGGATGAGTTGCAAGGGAATGTGGCCTTCCTTCACGAGTACAGAAACTCCCAAATGGTGGTGCTAACAGAAACGTGGTTGGATGACTCGGTCACTGACGAGTATCTACGGCTTAGTGGACACTCTGGTCCTATACGGCTGGATAGAGATAAAGAGGCAACTTTATTTCCGAAATTGAATTGCTTGTTCTCTCCGCTCGCCCTTTTTATCTACCACGTGAGTTTCCCCAACTTTACTTTCTTGTTGTGTATATTCATCCGCGTGCAAAATTGGACATAGCCTCAGATGTGCTGATGAAAACTTTGAACAAACTAGAGGCCAAATCTCCAGACTCTCACAAGTTTATTCTAGGTGATTTTAATCAGTGCTATTTGGACAATGTTTTAAAAGCATACCATCAGTATGTCTCGTGTGCAACGCGTGCGGACAAGATTTTGGACAGGTGTTATGGTCCGATTCAAGGTGCTTATAAGTCCGTTCCCCTGCCTCCGCTGGGGTCAGCCGATCATAACACAATTCTTCTGGCTTCGGCATACACACCAGTTGTAAGGTGTGTAGAAAGACAGAAAAAGACCTTTAAGAACTGGACTGACACAAGCATCAGAGAGCTGCAAAGTTGCTTTGAGCTTACGAACTGGGACTTGTTTTTAAGTGATAGTTTAGACTTGAATGATCAGGTTCTTTTAGTATCCAGTTACATTAATTTTTCCATTATACCTACTAAAAGTCTTACTGTGTTTCGAAACAACAAACCGTGGGTCACCAAAGAGCTTAAAAATATTCTTAATATGAAGAAAATAGTATTTTAATCAGGGTCCAATGAGGAGAAAAGAATGATCAATAAGGAGGTTAAAAGAACAATCAGATGTGCTAAACTAAATTACAAAAACAAAATAGAAAAATAATTTTGTTCAAGGTGATATGAGGGCTGTCTGGCATGGGATTAAGAACATGGTGGATATTAGTATACCAAAGCAAGGAACGGTGGTAAATAAGGACGTTGATGGTAATCTACTGGTCAATGACCTGAATTTGTTTTTTACACGTTTTGAGAAGCATGATACAAGTGCTGTTCTTGATGATTTAAACAAAAAGTGAGCCCCTCTACCATCTTTTTAATGTAATGAAGCAGCTGAAAGCTACACCTGTTAACAAAGCGCCTGGTCCAGACAGCATCTGTGGGAGAACCCTTAAAGGGGTCATATGATGTGATTTCAATTTTTCCTTTCTCTTTGGAGTGTTACAAGCTCTTGCTGCATAAAGAAGATCTGTAAAGTTGTAAACACTAAAGTCTCAAAACCAAAGAGATATTCTTTATAAAAGTTTAAAAAGTTAAAAAAGTTAACCACGCCTACCTAAAACGGCTCGTTCTAACACGCCCCCACATACCTACGTCACGATCTGGGTAGATTTGCATAACGCCGCTCAAATGTTCACGCAAAAAAAGAAGGCGAAGAACAATCAGAACGTGATAACTAAAATACAAAAACAAAATAGAAAAATAATTTTGTTCAAGGTGATATGAGGGCTGTCTGGCATGGGATTAAGAACATGGTGGATATTAGTATACCAAAGCAAGGAACGGTGGTAAATAAGGACGTTGATGGTAATCTACTGGTCAATGACCTGAATTTGTTTTTTACACGTTTTGAGAAGCATGATACAAGTGCTGTTCTTGATGATTTAAACAAAAAGTGAGCCCCTCTACCATCTTTTTAATGTAATGAAGCAGCTGAAAGCTACACCTGTTAACAAAGCGCCTGGTCCAGACAGCATCTGTGGGAGAACCCTTAAAGGGGTCATATGATGTGATTTCAATTTTTCCTTTCTCTTTGGAGTGTTACAAGCTCTTGCTGCATAAAGAAGATCTGTAAAGTTGCAAACACTAAAGTCTCAAAACCAAAGAGATATTCTTTATAAAAGTTTAAAAAGTTAAAAAAGTTAACCACGCCTACCTAAAACGGCTCGTTCTAACACGCCCCCACATACCTACGTCACGATCTGGGTAGATTTGCATAACGCCGCTCAAATGTTCACGCAAAAAAAGAAGGCGTAACTTTTATTCTCGCTGTAGTATTGTTGACGCTGCAGCCATGTCCTGAAGGCGCTGTGTGCTTCGTTGTGAAAGCAAAACTACTTTGTTTGGTCTTCCAAAAGAGGACGATATCC
>NW_015505481.1:2377270-2381125 GCF_001515645.1 Sinocyclocheilus grahami | reverse complement strand
TCCATTATACCTACTAAAAGTCTTACTGTGTTTCGAAACAACAAACCGTGGGTCACCAAAGAGCTTAAAAATATTCTTAATATGAAGAAAATAGTATTTTAATCAGGGTCCAATGAGGAGAAAAGAATGATCAATAAGGAGGTTAAAAGAACAATCAGATGTGCTAAACTAAATTACAAAAACAAAATAGAAAAATAATTTTGTTCAAGGTGATATGAGGGCTGTCTGGCATGGGATTAAGAACATGGTGGATATTAGTATACCAAAGCAAGGAACGGTGGTAAATAAGGACGTTGATGGTAATCTACTGGTCAATGACCTGAATTTGTTTTTTACACGTTTTGAGAAGCATGATACAAGTGCTGTTCTTGATGATTTAAACAAAAAGTGAGCCCCTCTACCATCTTTTTAATGTAATGAAGCAGCTGAAAGCTACACCTGTTAACAAAGCGCCTGGTCCAGACAGCATCTGTGGGAGAACCCTTAAAGGGGTCATATGATGTGATTTCAATTTTTCCTTTCTCTTTGGAGTGTTACAAGCTCTTGCTGCATAAAGAAGATCTGTAAAGTTGCAAACACTAAAGTCTCAAAACCAAAGAGATATTCTTTATAAAAGTTTAAAAAGTTAAAAAAGTTAACCACGCCTACCTAAAACGGCTCGTTCTAACACGCCCCCACATACCTACGTCACGATCTGGGTAGATTTGCATAACGCCGCTCAAATGTTCACGCAAAAAAAGAAGGCGTAACTTTTATTCTCGCTGTAGTATTGTTGACGCTGCAGCCATGTCCTGAAGGCGCTGTGTGCTTCGTTGTGAAAGCAAAACTACTTTGTTTGGTCTTCCAAAAGAGGACGATATCCACTTCGTCATGCCTTGAGCTGATCTGTGCTGGTCGCTGAGGAAATACATCAACTTTCACCGCGGACGAAGCGGACTTCAGCCCGCCTCAGCTCACTCTATCCTGGCCTCAGCGCATGCTAAGCCGGGGCTTCCCCTCACGCTAGGCCGCTGTGTTTTTCGTTGCCACTGATGATTCAAACGCGAGTTTTGGGCAGTAGAGTAGCGCTTGTTGTTTGTCATTTCTCCAATCACAAATGCAGACAGAGTTTTATGTTTACGTGGCGCGATGCAACGCAACGCGTAAAAAGACAGTATAAGTCATTATAATCAGTAATTATGTACCCACTGGATGCAACAAATGCCTCGTTTATAATGGGTTTTAATGTTTATGTCTCGTCGCTCCGGCCGGACACGCCATCAACAGTATGTGAGGGGCATAACATTTCCGTCTCACGCTTGAGGTATTCGGCCAATCACAACGCATTGGATAGCTGGCCAATCAGAGCACACCTCGCTTTTCAGACCGATGAGCTTTGTAAAAATCGACGCGTTTCAGAAAGGCGGGGCATAGAGGAGAAACAATAATGTACAGTATGTGGAAAATAATGTGTTTTTTGAACTTTAAACCGCATAAACACATTTCATTACACCAAATACACAAAATAATGTTCTTTTTAGCAACATCATATGACCCCTTTAAACACTGTGCAGAGCAGTTCAGTGTTGTGTTTCACTAACTATTTCGGGCATCCCTGGATCAAGCTGTAGTTCCTTGCTTATGGAAAACGTCTAACATAATACCTATTCCTAAGCGAGAGAACGATTCTTTTAACGATTTTCGGCCCATTGTATTAACTTCTTTAGCTATGAAAGCCTTAGAGAGTTAAGTTAAGTCACAACTTATCACAGTTATGGGTCATAAGTTAGATTCTTTGCAGTTTGCATATCGCACTAAAAGAGGTGTGGATGATGCAAAGCTTTTGCTCTTAAATACCATACATCAATTATTAAGAAAGTGAATCAAAGAATGTACGCTCTTAGGAAATGTAACTCCTTCTGTGTACACAAAAACATACCGGAGATCGGGAGATGACTCTCGTCCCTTGAAGGTTTACTTTGAGTTATTGCCCTCTGGAAGAAGATTCAGAAGAATTAAATGTTCATCTAATAGATATAAATTCACTTTTGTTCCAGAGGCTATCCTTTTTACAATTCAAAATCTTAGTTTTTTTTTTTTTTTTGTCTGGGGTTTTTTTTGAGGAAGGTATGGAATTTATTATGAAGCATGTTGGGTTGGGTTTTTACTTATTTATTTCTTTGTATTGTCTAGGTAATATCTTATGTTTGTATTAAGTTGTTGTGTGATGCTACTACACTATTTTAATTGCCCCTTGTGGGATTAATAAAGTTGTTAACTTAACTTAACTTAAAATGAGTTAGATTAAATAATAGAAAAAATTTATTAAATATAAATGAGAAGTCATGCAAATGAAAAGTTTGATTGTCAAAGCTTTATGAAAGGCAGTTACTGTGAATGAAACATTTATATAGATGAAACACTTATTTTGTGTAGTGAAAATTATATTTTGTGATTGTGTGTATTGTACTAAAACAATTGAAAATATGCTGAAATGTTTAAAAAAAAAAGTGCACTTTTGATGATTTGTTGCAAGATTAGTACTAAAAGTTTTGAAAATGTACCACTTGCTTGTGAAAATAGTACCAAACCAATAAAAAAAAACTGTAATCACTACAAACCCACAGACCAGGACTGCAGTAGGACTGAAGAGGTCACATCTTTCATTACATCAGTGCAGCTTACAAAAATAAAGCACTTTAGCATACAAACTAATGACTGAAATGCCTGAAACTTTCCATCTTTGAAAAATCATTAATTTATTTGAGATGACAAACAGATTTAATGTTAAACTCTTAACATTATTTATATAGTTGCTGGTGAAACGTTGAAGTTGAAAGACTAACGTTTTTTTTTGTAAAACATACCAAAATAATCTGTTTTATTTACAACTTTGAAAGGATTACAGAGTTTTAACATAAACTCATAAACTTAGTGTGATGCCTATTTGTAGTGGGATGTAAATAAAACAGATAAAAGATGATAGATAGATAGATAGATAGATAGATAGATAGATAGATAGATAGATAGATAGATAGATAGATAGATAGATAGATAGATAGATAGATAGATAGATAGATAGATAGATATACATTAATGTTTAAAAAATAATGAGTTAAAACTATATGAGTTAGATAGATAGATAGATAGATAGATAGATAGATAGATAGATAGATAGATATACATTAATGTTTAAAAAATAATGAGTTAAAACTATATGAGTTGGATTTACTGATCATAAATACCTGGTTATTGCATATTTAAAACACATTCGGGTTATTAGTTCTATTACAGAAATCTTACTTAATTATTCATGTTAAAACTGTGTAATCCAAATTGATACAAATGTTATATGCAATTAAATTATCATCAAACCAATTATTATTAATTATTAAACCAAATACATTAAACTAAGTACACTAATTTATTTATTTATTAATTCATTCATTCATATATGACAAATACAGTTCACTCTTAAAAATAAAGGTGCTTCACGATGCCATAGAAGAACCTTTTTTGTCTAAATGGTTCCATAAAGAACCTTTAACATCTGAAGAACCTTTCTGTTTCACAAAAGGTTCTTTGTGGCGAAAGAAGGTTCTTCAGATTATAAAAAGGTAAGAGAGAGATGGTTCTTTAAAGAACCTTTGACTGAATGGTTCTTTGTGGAAGAAATAATTGTTCTTCTACTGCATCACTGTGAAGAACCTTTTAAGCACCTTTATTTTTAAGAGTGTATGCATCACATTAAGTTTATTAGTGTTAAAACTGTGTAATCCAAATTGATACAAAATTGTTAAAAGTTAAATTTAAACTAAATTAAGTACGGTAAATTATTTATTTATTTATTTATTTATTTATTTATTTATTTATTTA